>NW_026463532.1:0-68049 GCF_021730395.1 Mercenaria mercenaria
GATCAAGTCAATCCCGATTTCATCATTCTATTACATGTTATACATATTATCTTTATCAATTAACTCTAAAATGGATTAATAACTACACCGCTACATATTTTAACCTCCATGCATATCATAGAATAGGTGTTAAAAAGGGATTAGATAGGGGCTGAAATGTCCAAGGAGGGGTCAAAATGTACAAGGAGTTGGGGTTGAAATGTATCGGGGTCGAATTTACGGTCTCTCGAAATGTCTTGCAAGCGTTTGCGCAAGTCCAACCGAAAGGCGAAATTACGATATTAAAATATCGTGTTTTCGCGCTTTCGCCTTTGCAGTTGAGAGGGCGAAAACGCGAAAACACGATACAAAAATATCGCGTTTTCGCGCTATCAATATCGTGTTTTTCGCGTTTTCGCCCTACTTACTACGAAAGCGAAAACACGAAAAGACGATGGCAGATCGAGGGCGAAAACGCGAAAACACGATATTAACAGCGCGAAAACGCGATATTTTTGCTTCGTGTTTTCGCGTTATAGCATCGTGTTTTCGCGTCAAAATATCGCGTTTTCGCGTCAAAATATCGTGTTTTCGCGATTTCGCCCTTAGGACGACAACGCGAAACTGCGATGGCCCCAACGGAACACCGTAGAAAACGGGATGAAAAATGAATATCTTGGTAGTTTCTCTTTGTTCCTTTATATTTAAAAAAAGTCATTTAACGGAAAAAGAAACATAATGCTTTAGTGCAGATGATAAATTCTAATATTCTTGTCTCTGTTAAAACACACTTACGCTAGAATTACGTCACGTTAACGTGCGATGACGTCAACGTTTATGTTGCGACCAAGAAAGAGCGCTTCTATATTTTATCTACTGTTTTAGATTAAGGGCATATTAGAATCGAACTAATTTATAGAACAACTGTGTTTTAACACGGGTGGTAATACGTCGTACATATAATTCCATTTTGACTATGCTCTTGTCAAATTATTACCACCCATCGTGTTTTATTAGATATGTTATCCGGATAAGTGACGTTATGTCATTATTTCGGGTTTATCAAATGTAGAGAATTACAATAAAGGAAATAAAACCTCCATAGTCTTAACACTATAAACGTCATCTCCCGTATACAACTTGAAAGAAGAAAAAAAAAACATCCGAAAATTTGAATATTGATGTATCTGTTTTCTACAAGTTCGGCTTTAACCGAAAGCCACGCGAGTCTATTTCGCTGGAAATATCTCCATAATGTTGCATAAAACTGGGCATGCTACCGCAAAGCGTTGTCTTTACTTTCAAGTAAAGTGTAATCATTAATAAATACATTGATATTTCATGCGTGACTAACACTTTACATAATTTCTACAGTTTTATTGTAACTGTATCCCGGTTTCTCAACAATTACCAGAGCGGACGCAGTGGTACAGTGGTAACATTGTCTGACGACGAAACCAGTGGTCATGAGTTCAAGCCCCCGCTCCTCCAACTAAAATTGCTAACATTTGGATAAGAGTCCCGTACGTGTATGGGTGCTTTACACCTTGTAAAGATAAAGAAGCTTCTGAAATTGGAGCGTCTTTTGTATCTGCTTTAATTTGAATGTTGATCTTTAGGTGTTTCTAACAATCTCTTGTACAATGAATTCTAACTTAATATATTGGACATGAAAATTATAATCATACATGTATAATAAAATTCCGATAATGAATAATTATGTCCGGGTTTATTCATTGTTTTATTTTACTTGTATTTTTGTTAATCGCAAAATAAAATAAAAAAACATTTGTACGAAAAAAAAAACTTTTTTAATCGAACGAAACGCGTACGAAATTTTTGGAAACAGGCCTTTGTTCTGTTTTAAATTTATTCAATGTAGTCAGCAGACGACAAGGTTCGAAGCACATTACACGCCGCTTGACCGCTTTGTCCTCCCTTTGAAAGGTTAGTCTTAACATGCTAGTTATAGAAAATGCTTTTATTGAAGCGTTATAGCGACATGCGAAAATCCTTAGAGTTCTTGTGTTTCATATCGAGTGTTTATTTAAGCCTCCGTGGCCGAGAGGTTAAGGCCGATGACTTCAAATAACTCACTTGCCTCTCATCGATTTGGGTTCGAGCCTCAATCGGGGCTTTGAATTCTTCATGTGACGAAGCTGTCCAGCTGGCTTACGGAAGGTCGGTGGTTCTACCCAGGTTCCCGTTCGTGATGAAATAATACACGGAAGGGCACCTGGGGTCTTCCTCTGCCATCAAAACTGGAAAGTCGTTATGACATTGTGACAAGTAATTGTGTCGGTGCGACGTTTAACCCAGCAAAATAAATAAATAAATAAACAAGAATAAAGAAGGTCATTAAATGTTCATAGGACTCAAAACCTTGTACGTAGGACTAAGATACTTGAAAACGTACGGAATTTTATATATGAGCTGCGCCATGAGAAAACCAACATAATACGTTTGCGGGACCAGCCTGCGCATCCGCGCAGTCTTGTAAGGATCCATGCAGTTCGCTAACGATTTCTCTAATTGCAATAGGCTTTGAAAGCGAACAGCATGGTGCAGGCTGGTCTGGATCCATGATGGTCGCAAACCCACTATGTTGGTTTTCTCATGGTGCGGCTCCATTACATATCGTGTCAATAGATTTTTGACACTTTGCACTCAACGCTATTTATAGAAATGCTGTATTTTTCATTAGATGCTGGTTACAGCGTAAGTTGGTGTGTCATTTTAGCCATAAACGAGAGAAATATCAATAAAATATAAAATTTTTATGCCTATAAATAAAAGAAAAGATATGTAGATTTCCTCTATAGTTACCTTATTTTTCGCTTTGTGTTACTATGAAAATACAGGTTTTTTCTTGGAATAAAGCTGTGTCAATAGATTGTCGGCTGCTGCAGACTAAAAAGATAACAACTGAAAACACACGTTTTGATTATTTGTTTTATGTTTCTTGGTCCTATTTTTATATCCAATTTATCGAAGACACGGAGAAACATATTGTGTTTGATCTGTTCGTCCGTCAGTCCGTCAGTCCGTCCGTTACATTTTCTACTCCTACAGTTTCCACCTAATTGAAATAAAACCTGGCAAACACCATCAGCACGAAATATTTTCGGAACTTTTACAAAATGTATGCCTAATTCTTTCTCCAGGAGTTAATCTATTTAATTAAGTATTTGTTGTTCTTTTTTTCAGTTCAGCAAAATGTTCTGTGCTCTCCTACAGTTTTCATACAACTGTAATGAAACTTGGTATATCGATACGGCAGCAACATGAAGCGGACATGTGCATATTTTCGGGACATTCATGTCCTATATTTTTGAGAGATACGGACTTTTTGAACCTTGACATATTACAGTCGTGTACTTAACTCTTATAGTTTCAATCCGTTTGAAATGAAACTTGCTTACACCTCATGGACGTGAGCATATTAGTGTGACTTTTATATCTGACCAGTTATGCCCCCTTCGAAGAATCATGACTGTTTTGCAGACCGATCACTTTCGGGATGATAACCCAAGAATGCTTTGGCCTAGTTAGGAAAGTTAATAGGAACGTTGAAAATGACCAGCAGATGACCCCTATTGATTTAGAAGTCAGTATATCAAAGGTCAAGGTCACACTGACCCGGAACAGTTAAACAGTTTCTGGATAATAACTCAAGAACGCTTAAGACTAGGATCATGAAACTTATTAGAAAGGCTTATCATGACCGGCAAAATGCCCTTACTTTTTAAGTTAGTAGGTCAAAGATCAAGGTCATAGTGACCATAAATTAAGTTAAACCATTTCCGGACGATAACTTGAGAAAGCTTGGGCGAAGGATCATAAAAAGTAAACGGTCGCCAGTGGTCAAGATCAAAGTGACCCAGAACAGTTAAACGAATTCCGGACGATAACGTAAGAACACTTAGGCCTAGAATCACGGAACTTAAGAGGAAGGTTGATCATGACCAGCAGATGACACCTGTTGATTTTAAGGTCAGTTGGTCAAAGGTCAAGGTCACAGTGATTCGGAACAGTTAAACCGTTTCCGACGATAACTTGAAAATGCTAGGGCCTAGGATTAGTATGACCAGCAGATAACCCATATTGATTTTGGGGACAGCACGTCAGTAGGTCAAAGGTCAATGTCACATTTTTGCCAGATAACTAGAGAATGATGCTTTGGTCCGAGATCACATATGACACCTAGGTCACATGTATGACTGGTAAATGACCCTTAATTTTGAGTTTTGGTCAATAAGTCAAACTTTTAGTACACAGTGACACAATAATTTCTATTCCTTGTGCAGTTATCGGGAATTTCGTGCTCTGAGACCTCTTGTTTATTTGGAGTTGTTGCCCCTTTATGTATTTTGTAGCATAACTTCTGCTACAGTTTCAGTCTATTTGAAATGAAACATTCAAAACTTTCATGTCCGATTTTTTTTAGCTAAGCCCTATTGTGGATTTTGTTTATCATTCTTTCTTGCATACCAGACGAGGATTTCCGGTATTTTTACCGGTGCTGGAAAAATCCATCTTTCACCCCGGGGTGTAAGATGACTCTTGTGCTGTAAATGACGTATTACGAACTACATATATGTAAAAGATTTATGTAGTAATTTATATTTTATTTAAAAAACGGAATAAAAATTCAATAACTTGACAGTTCCTATTGGTTCCTGATAGTATATTTCTATTTCTTTTTATTATTATTTCTTGAAATCGGTATGCAAGAAAAAGATCCTGTCACTGGTTGTAGGTGCAGATGGAAATATCCGGCTCTCGGGTAACTGTTTAGGCGGTAACTCGGCATGGAGCCTCGTTACCGCCTAAACAGTTAGTCAGTTACCCTCGAGGCCGGATATTCCCATCTGCACCTACAACCAGTGAAAGAATCTTACAGTCATGCACTGTTGATATCATTCTTGTTTTATCTGACATTACATACGAAGGTGTATATTTTAGTGTTTTATGTATTTTTTAGTTAAAGTGAATGTCATCAAACACGGATTTAAAGTACTTGTAATATTTTGTCAGGTAAACTAAATGATAAACGTAAATGACGTAACGTCAACTTTCAAAAAAAGCGTGACATCGCAGGATAACGTTCAGCTTTCCACCTGTAAAACTTTTATCACGTACTGTTTGTTGATATAATAAAACATGTATATACTTTTAATGTGGTCAATTAATTAGACTAAATTAGCCTCGGAAAATGACTTCGGCTCGGTCCATAGGTTCTGGATGTAGGTCAATAGTCAATTTCCTTCCCGGAATAGTTTAATCCACAGCACACTGAAACGGAAGACAGTTATAATCAAACTAATGCACGCTAACAAGTGCGCACATTTTATGTTATACGTAAGGATAAGCTCACAAACCAGCACCTGAAAATGTGATTCGATATTGATTAATTGTGATAACATATATATATATATATAAATACGATCGTGCTTTTTTAACAAAATAAAAATTTACTACACTGTCCTTGATTGATATACGTTTATTATTACATGACACTGGTCCATAGATTTTGCTATGTGCACTGATTATATTGAATACTAGTTTCTTTGCAATAATTATAAATCAAAGCTAAAAATTTACTTCTTAAGTCTTAATAAAGTTACCTGATTTTGTATGGCCACTTTCGTTTAGTTTTCCTTCCAATCAAAGTGCAGTATTCATATTGATATAATTTATTAGTTATCAAAGGTACTGCCAGAAGTCCAAAGGCCGAGGACAAGTATTTTTGTTATTCAAATGTTGTATATTGTCCGTAAGTATTGACCTGGCACTCATTAATCTTCGCCAATATTTTCGGACGTTTTCGTTAATTTACGCAATACTTGTATTCTGAAAATATCCATATTACTTAAGTAACAGATACAGTTAACAGATGACACGATTGCGCAGTGGTAAAGTGTCTGACTTCCCAGCATGTTACCACGGGTTCGAAATCACATTATATCATTTTTTATGTAATGTAATGCTATCGATGCCTGTTTTATTGTTCATTATTTTATGCATCATATTTTTATGAATTTTGATTGTTTCTCTTGTTGTATTTATTTTCTGGAAACGCTGGTGACAAGTATTTTGTATTTTTGTATATCAAAGATACTATTAAAACAATTCTTTCCACTTTTTCTACAACGGTTGAATATGATAACATTCGGTAAATGGACCATAAAAAGCAAGACACGTTTGATCCGATAAATGGTTAGTTTGCATAAAAACTTACTAAAAAAATCCGGTCAGACGTAGCACTCAAACCCACAAAAAACGCTTTGTCCGCACAGCCGTCTGCACATGTGACAAGAAATTATATATATGTTAAACTTATATCACTATTCATGTTCGGACACCGAGAATTAATTTACGGAAATAAAAGGAAAATTCATGAGTGACAGGTCAATACTTACGGACAATAACATGCCATCAGAAATTATATCTAACAGTAATTTCTATTTATTTTCTTATAACTCGGTTAACATGTGTGCAATATAGACCGTTTATACATGGCAAATCTATGGCCCGAATTTTATGAACGGTCACGTAATTACTACAGATATTGACTATGTAAGCTTAAATGTGTTTTACTGTAATGTTAAATGTTTTTTCCCTGTATTTCAGAGCTGAAAGACGATTTGGCAACCTTCTACTCAAACAGATACAGTACAATACCACTGTCACCGCTATTCGAGGAACATGACACTCCACTTGTAGATTTTTACATTTTGCCTGTAATGAATTTCATTGAAAAGAAAAAGCCAGCTGGGGAAGAGACTAAAACTCCAGTTAAATCGTTGTCGGACTTATTCCAGTCTGAAAAAAAATCTGAAATATATTTATCCGCAGATGCTGGATTTGGGAAAACTGCATTTTCAAAATATCTTGCTATCACGTGGTGCCAGGCTCATCGACCCGAAACTAAATGCACAAAGTACTTCAACGAAGATGTGATAAAGGCCATGCTTGGTTTTGAGTTTTTGTTTCTTGTGTTATTGCGGGATTCTTCTGATGATTGTAGCATTGATGATTTGATAATGAATCAAATTATGCAAAATTTGTCTCGGGATTTTGCATTGACAAAAGATTTCCTACAGGAGATTCTGCATCGCGAACGACATCTTGTAATTTTAGATGGTTTAGACGAGTGGATTCATCCCGAAAAGAAATGTGCAAAAGTGCCAAAAACGAACCCTCATCGTAATGCACGTGAAACATGTGTAATCCTAACCACGACAAGACCTTGGAAATTAAGTGTGTTGAATCTTAAAACTAGTGAAATAGGTAAGAAAGTGGAACTAGTAAAACTAACCTCTGAGTCAGCACAGACATTAGAGGAAAGGGCGGTTTCAAAAATAAAGAATCTGGATATTGCTGAAGCAAAACTCCTGGTCAAACAGTTAAATAAAAAAGTCAAGGAAAATAAACTCGAGGATTTGGAATCCGTTCCCCTTCTTACGATGTATCTCATTTGTTTATGGTGTGACAATATTCCACTAGGACAGTCAAAGTGCGGACTATATGCAAGCATTATTGAACTCCTGCTGTCAAGAACGATGAGCAAACACCCGGAAGTAGAACTAACGTGCGAACCCTCCCAGAGTGATATCCCACAATGCTTCAGTGAACATGAACTTTGTACTAAATACAGCACATATCTGAAAGCTTTAGGAAAATTAGCATTTGAAACATTGTTCAGTGAAACAAAGGAGAGCACTCTTGTTTTCAGTAAGTCAGTGGCTGATAAGTATCTGTCACCAAATTATTTGAAATTAAGTCTTGACTCGGGAATATTATCACAAAGTACAGAAAAGACACTAACAAAACAAATTTCTAAATGTTCGTTCTCTCACAAAACATTACAAGAATTTTTTTGTGCATTGTACATCAGCTGTCAAAATGAAAGTGATGTCAAAGAAATCTCGCTGAAGGAATGCAAAAGTTTGCAAAGTATTCTTGACATGTCGACAGTGTTTGTTTTCACCAGCGGAATGGTGAATGCAGAAATCATTTCTTCAATATCTCGTAATTTCATGTCAGTAATCAGTGAAGATAAGAGAACGAGCGAATACAGAACTACGACTGACCGGGACTGTGAACCTCTGAAAGACATACAAAATATGTACATTTCTTGTATGAAAGAAAACACGAGCGATAAGGAACTCAAAATTTGCTGCCAAGATTTTTTCTTTAGAGGAGATTGTATAGAAGAAAAATACTTTAAGTATCTAGCACGGCTCGCAGTACACAATAAAACAAACATGGCGTCAATAAATATCAACACATTATACAGTGATGGTCGTAGTTTACGTAAAATTATCGATTGTTGTGCATTGCACGAACTGTTCCAGATCAATAAAATATGCTACTGGGGTGACCTTGAACATACGCTACTTCCTGTACTGTTTAACAGGTCGCCGAAATGTCTCACTGTTATATCGCGTGTTCAAGGTTCTTGTAGCCGTGAAATGTTGGAAATATTAAAGAATAATTCTCTGTTACAAGCAAGTTATATCCACGGTTTCAAGATGAGCCACGATGAACTGAATGAGTTTCTGAATTATATTATAAACAGAAAAACAATGACGGAGATTAGATTGTTGAGATTACGGTGTGCCAAGCACTTCAAGTCGTGTAGTTACAGTTTAGATTTTAGTCAGCATTCAGATCTAAGGACGTTAGTATTGTGGAGTATACCTGAAGTGTCACAATTGAAAGTTAATAGTCAAGTGGAACACGTGAAGTTGCGGGATATCAATCTAGGTGAAATGTCGCTGCCTTCTGAAATGGGAAATATCAAACATGTTTCTTTGTTGGAGGTAAACATGTCTGCTTCAACATTGCGTGATCTCGTTAAGGTAGTGGAGAAACTTTCACACAAAGTCACAGTAGCAATAGGCAGGAGGTGTAAGATAGAACCGAGAACAGAGTTTGAACACGTTAAACAATATATACGCTCATCTCAGAATCTCCGAATTATACCGCAGGATTGGAGCTGGAAGTTTGTGTTTGAAACAGAAGTTGAAAGTTAAGTTACTACATAAACTCAGACTGATAGTGTCAATGTATATAAACATTGTTCATTCAAAATGTGTTACTATAAATCATTACACGATGACATATAACATATGTGTAACATGTATATACACGTGTGCATAATTATCAGGAATAGTGACAGTCGCGCGTGATAAAATAAACATGGATGAATTCTTGGAGGAAAAAATGGACGTTCTTATAACATGGATTTATACTCAAGTAAGTCATTTTATTTGCTTTTATTTATTATATTCTAAACTTTATTTCATATTATAAAACAATTTTATAGAATTGAGCCACGTCATGTTAAAAAGGGCCATCTTTGTAAAATGTTTCATTAAAAAGGTTAATTGAGCTCTGTCTCCAAATTGATCACAGTTACTCTCAATTCCTGTGTAGTTTAATGACAGAATGAGTGTTTATGCTCCCTGTAGGGTTGTGAAGAAGGGGGATGGGGAGTGGGGTTGAGCGCATATAGTCGCCACCTTGTCCGTTCGTCCGTCCGTCCGTCACACCTCTTGTAGAAAATCTTGGTTAAAGTTTTGTATATAAGCTTGAATCTCAGTACCCACTGATGGGAATGTATTGAAACTTCACACACTTGTTCACTGTAAAAAACTGACATGCAATACACATGTCCCATAACTCTGTTTTGCATTTTTACAGAATTATGCCCCTTCTTTTCGACTTAGGAATTTTTGGTTAAAGTTTTGCATGTAAGCTGGAATCTCAGTACCCATTATGGGAATGCTTTGAAACTTCACACACGTGTTTACTGTCATGATTTGACATGCAGTGCACATGTTCCATAACTCTTTTTGCATTTTTACAGAATTAGGCCTCTTTTTTCGACTTAGAAATTTTTGGTAAAAGTTTTGCATATAAGCTGGAATCTCAGCACCCACTAAAGGGAATGCTTTGAAACTTCACACACTTGTTAACTGTCATTATCTGACATTCACTGCATAGGTTCCATAACTGTATTTGCACGTTTTACAAAATTATGCCCCTTTTTTGACTTAGAAATTTTTGGTTAAAGTTTTGTATGTAAGCTGGAATCTAAGTACCCACAAATTTGATTCTTTTGAAACTTCACATGCTTGTTAACTGTCATGATCTGACATACAGTGCACAGGTTCCATAACTGGTTTTTTTTTTGTATTTTGCAGAGTTATGTCCATTTTTTTCGACTTACAAATATTTGGTTTGCTAGAATCTCAGTACCCTTTAATGGGAATGCTTTGAAACTTCACACACTTGTTAACTGTCATTATCTGACATTCACTGCATAGGTTCTATAACTCTGTTCTATAACTTAATAAATGACAAATTAACTGCCCTAATTCAAAAGACTTTTGCCAGAGAGAATTCTACATTTATCGCTTGCAATTTTGATAAAGCATTTTTTACTCGCAATATTATTAAACATTATACTATGTGGAACTGTGACGAAGTTTGTAAAGCCCTTTCCTTTTTATTGAACAACATTTACATCAGGTTTGGGAATGCAGTTTTTAGACAAGTTGTTGGCATTCCCATGGGAACTAATTGTGCACCCCTTGTCGCAGATTTGTTTTTATATTGTTATGAAAGAGACTTTATGTTGAGCCTTTCTCCAGATACGCAGGCAGATATTATAACTGCATTTAATAATACATCACGCTATCTGGATGATATTCTTAATATGGATAATCCGTTTTTTGGTCAATTGGTGGGTACCATTTATCCTAGGGAGCTTCAGTTAATTAAAACTAACAGTTCGGATACTGATGCTTCATTTTTAGATTTACATCTCTCTATTTATGACAATATTATACATACCAAAATTTATGACAAGAGGGATGATTTTAATTTGAGTATTGTAAATTTTCCCCATTTGGATGGGGATGTACCTCAGGCTACATCTTATGGGGTATATATTTCTCAATTAATTCGGTTTGCCAGAGCGTGTAGTCATGTCAAGCATTTCAATGAACGTAACCAATATATTACAAGTAAACTTCTTCAGCAA
Organism: Mercenaria mercenaria; assembly: GCF_021730395.1. Classification (NCBI taxonomy): domain Eukaryota; kingdom Metazoa; phylum Mollusca; class Bivalvia; order Venerida; family Veneridae; genus Mercenaria; species Mercenaria mercenaria. Next base: position 11,036 of record NW_026463532.1, read on the forward strand.
GGCTACCGTTATTACAAATTGCGTAAATATTTTACTAAATTTTATTATCGTAATTCTGATTTAGTTTTAAAATTCAAAAGTAATTTAAAGACACTTCTGCGAGAAGGTATTTCTAAACCCGTTTTTTTTATGGGGATGTGGTTTACAAACTTCGTAAGATCTTGGGTCATGGTAATTTTCCAAATGTATTTGGAAAGATTATCAAACGTTTTATTAAAAGAGATTACGACCCAACTGTTTTGAGACATACCGCATGTTTAGTGTTCAACCCGTTTACAGTTGGACACTACGCTTTCCTCTTTGATTGCGTCTGACGGAAGAGGTGGAGGACTCTATGATAAGCAGTTCTTAAATCCTACCAGGACTGAACTGTTTTGATATTTGTCTTCTGGCCTGTTTCGTCGGGCCCTTAAGGGTGTTTCTCTTGTTGCTCTGTCTTCTGAAAAGGCATTGAGTACATACGTTTTTGGTTCTTAAGGTTTGTTTTTTTATATATTTATACACGAGCATTTTTGTTTTACATGCCATGCCTTTTTGTTTCCATTACGTGTGTTAGAGATTCACCTGGAGGGGATTACTTTTATTTACACTGTCCCATGTCTTTGGAACATGGTGGGGGTAAGGGTGAGGTTGGGTGCGCACCATAAACCGGTTTAAGCTCCCCGGGTGTTTTTGCCACTGCCCCACTGTGTTCCTTTGTTTGTTCGTTTTGTCCTCATGTGTTGATTTTGTGTGCACGTGTGTGTGTGTTGTTCGTTTTGTCCTTATGTGTTGGCTTTGAGTGTGTGTGGCGTGTGTTTGTGTGTTGTTCGTTTTGTCCTTATGTGTTGGTTGAGTGTGTGTGTATGTGGTGCACGCGTTTGCGTGCTGGGGGGTTCGTTTTGAGGAGGCTGCGCTTTTAGTGCGTGGCATTCCCTGTTTGATACTTTTCTTTGTTTTTTTGCACGTTTTACAAAATTATGCCCCTTTTGTGACTTAAAAATTTTTGGTTAAAGTTTTGTATGTAAGCTGGAATCTAAGTACCCACTGATTTGATTCTTTTGAAATTTCACATGCTTGTTAACTGTCATGATCTGACATGCAGTGCACAGGTTCCATAACTCTATTTTGCATTTTTTTGCAGAATTATGCCCCTTTTTTGACTTGGAAATTTTTGGTTAAAGTTTTGTATGTAAGCTGGAATCTAAGTACCCACAAATTTGATTCTTTTGAAACTTCACATGCGTGTTAACTGTCATGATCTGACATACAGTGCACAGGTTCCATAACTCTATTTTGCATTTTTTGCAGAATTATGCCCCTTTTTTGACTTGCAAATTTTTGGTTAAAGTTTTATATGTTAGCTGGAAACTAACTACCCATTGATTGGAATCTTTTGAAATCGGGTCTGGTAAAAATCGACTTGAGCTGAATACAGCATCACAGATCAAGCTACTGTTATAATAACCCTACTATGATTTTCAGATATATATTGCTAACATGGTCAGTATTGAACAAATTTGCGATCATCATCGTCGTATTAGCAGCACATAGGTGCAGTAGTAGCAGTAGCAGCAGTAGTAGTAGCAGACGCAACAGTATTAGCAGTATGAGCAGTCACCAGCAGCAGTAGGAGTAGCAGGAGTAGTAGTTGTAGTAGCAGCAGTAGTAGCAGTAATAGTAGTAGCAGCAGAAGTAGAAGCAGTAGTAGCAGTAGCAGTAGTAGTAGTAGTAATAGCAGCAGCAGCAGTAGTAGCAGTAGGACTAGTAGTAGTAGCAGCAGCAGTAGCAGTAGGAGCAGTCTAACCAGTAGTAGTAGCAGCAGCTGTAGCAGTAGCAGTAGTCGCAGTAGTAGCAGTAATAGTAGTAGCAGTAGCAGCGGCAGTGAGCAGAAGTAGAAGCAGTAGTAGCAGTAGCAGAAGTAGTAGTAGTAGTAGTAATAGCAGCAGCAGCAGTAGCAGTAGGACTAGTAGTAGTAGCAGCAACAGTAGCAGTAGGAGCAGTCTAACCAGTAGTACTAGCAGCAGCTGTAGCAGTAGCAGTAGTCGCAGTAGCAGGTGTAGAAGTAGTAAATGTAGTAGGAGTAGTAGTAACAGCAAAAGAAGAAGCAGTAGAAGTAGCGGTAGGAATAGTAGTAGTAATAGCAGCAGCAGCAGTAATAGTAGCAGTAGCAGCAGCAGTGGTAGTAGTATTATTTATTATTATTATTATTATACCAGATTTATACTAGTAGTATTTATTATTATTATTATACCAGATTTATACTAGTAGTAGCAATAGCAGTAGTAGTTTAAGTAGCAGTAGCAGTAGCAGCAGAAGTAGTAGTAGAAGCAGCAGCAAAAGAAATAGCAGCAGTAGTCGCAGTAGGAATAGTAGTAATAATATCAGCAGCAGCAGTAGCAGTACGAGCAGTCGAAGCAGCAGCAGTAGGAATAGTAGTAGTAGTAATAGTAGCAGTAGGAACAGTTAGCAGTAGCAGTAGCAGCAGTAGTAGTGGAAGATGAAGCAGCAGTAGTAGTGGAAGATGAAGCAGCAGTAGTAGTGGAAGATGAAGCAACAGTATTAGCAGAAGGAGCAGTTGTAGCAGCAGTAGAAGCAGTAGCAGTAGTAGTAGTAGCAGCAGTAGTAGCAGCAGTAGTAGCAGTAGGAGTAGAAGTAATATTAGTAGTAGCAGCAGTAGTAGTGGAAGATGAAGCAGCAGTAGTAGCAACAGCAGTAGCAGAAGCAACAGTATTACCAGTAGGAGCAGTTGTAGCAGCAACAGTACTGGTAGCAGTAGAAGTAGTAGCAGTAGCAGTAGTAGTTTTAGTAGTAGTAGTAGGAGTAGAAGTACAATTAGTAGTAGTAGTAGTAGTAGCAGCAGAAGTAGAAGCAGTAGCAGCAGTAGTAGTAGCAGTAGGAATAGTAGTAGAAGCAGCAGCAGTAGCGGTAGGAGCAGTAGGAGCAGCAGCAGTAGCAGTAGTAGTAGCAGCAGCAGTAGCAGTAGTAGTAGTAATTGTAGTAGTAGCAGTAGCAGAAGGAGTATTGGTAGCAGCAGAAGTAGAAGCAGTAGCAGCAGTAGTAGTAACGGTAGGAATAGTAGTAGTAAGAGCAGCTGCAGCAATATTAGCAGTAGGACTAGTAGCAGCAGCAACAGTAGCAGTCGAAACAGTAACAGCAGTAGTAACAGCAGCAGCAGTAGTAGGAGGAGGAGGATGGGGAGGAAAAGGGAGTAGAAGTAGTAGTAGTAGTCGCAGTAGCAGTAGTAGAAGTAGTAGTAGTAGTTGCAGTAGCAGCAGCAGTACTACTAGTAGTAGAAGTAGCAGTAGTAGTAGTAGTAGTAGTAGTAGTAGCAGTAGCAGCAGCAGAAGTAGAGAGTTGCAGTAGCAGCAGAAGTAGTAGTAGTAGTAGTAGTAGTAGTAGTAGCAGTATTAGTTGTAGTAGCAGTAGCAGCAGAAGTAGAGGCAGTAGTTGCATTAGCAGCAGAATTAGTAGTAGAAGCAGCAGCAGTAGTAATAGCAGCAGTAGTAACAGTAGCAGTAGTAGCAGTAGCAGTAGCAGCAGTAGGACTAGTAGTATCAGCAGCAGCAGTAGCAGTAGCAGCAGTCGAAGCAATAGGAGCAGTAGCAGCAGCAGTAGTAGAGGCAGGAGGAATAGTAGTAGTAATAGTAGCAGTAGGAACAGTCGTAGCAGCAGCAGTAGTTGTAGTAGTAGCAGTAGCAGTAGGAGAAGCAGTAGTAGTAGCAATAGTAGTAATAGTGATAGGAGCGGCAGTATTTGCAGTAATAGTAGCAGAAGTGGAAGATGAAGCAGCAGTAGTAGCAGTAGCAGCAACAGTAGCAGCTGCAGCTGCAGCAACAGAAGCAATTGCAGAAGTAGTAGCAGTAGGAGTAGTAGTAGCAACAGACGTAGTGGTAGTAGTAATGACAGCAGCAGAACAATAGCAGTAGCAATAGCAGCATCACCAACAGAAGCAATAGCAGAAGTAGTAGCGGTAGTAGGAGTAATAGTAGCAGCAGAAGTAGAAGTAGCTGTAGCAGTAGTAGCAAGTAGCAGTAGCAGTTGCAGCAACAGAAGCAATAACAGAAGTAGTAGCAGTAGTAGGAGTTGTAGAAGCAACAGAAGTAGCGGTAGTAGTGGCAGCAGCAACAGTAGAAGCAGTAGTAGCAGTATCAGATGTAGTGGTAGTAGTAGCAATAAATGCAGCAACAGTAATAGTAGTAGTAGTAGCAGTAGTAGTAGTAGTAAAAGTAGAAGAAGTGCTTAAAAATGAACCATATATACGGGGATATGCAGCATCTCTACATATACAATCTACAGTGAGCTATATTCAGTGTAAGCTATATACGGTTTTATTGTCAACGAATACAGCTTACAGGTGAGCTACGGTATATACCGCGCAAGCTCTATACGGCGTAGCAACGTGCAAGTGCCCGAAAAATGGAAAGAAATAGGATGTATTTATTAAGGGGCATCTTTGACGCCACAGAAACACATTTTTGACCGAATTACTGCTATAAAACCACAATACATAACAAGATGGACGTAAATGTCACCGCGTTCACGCGGTGTTCGGCCTAGACTTCCATTCAACATTACAACATTATAAATTCTATGAATATAAACATGTATATATTTAATCACGTTGCTGCTGCTGCCTTACTATACGTTTCGCCTAAAAAAGAAACGAACGATGAACATTTAAGAAGCGATACTTTACTTGAGCATTTTTTGCTTTCAAATTATACATTTGTATGATTCCCTGCCATAGAGAGTGAAAACCATTTCATGAAACTGTCAATACCAAACACGTGTAGCAAATATTGTCAAAATGTATAATTATTCTGGCATTAAACTGCTGTTCGTTTCAATTTTCAAAGACGATTTAACAGGAGAGAAAACAAGTGTTAAAACATCTTTTTATACATATGAGTTCCTTCCCAAAGCGTAAACGTATTATGGCCCCAAAACGAATAATTCAAAAGGGAATGACATGAACGTGAAAAAAAGCACAGATATTCCCACACATTTCATTGTTTAGGAACAAAATATTTATTTATCAGTTTTCACGTGTTTTATGTTAGAATAGTGTTAGCGCATCTTCTTTTCGTGTTTTACTATCTTTAGAATACCCCTAGCCCTACAGGCTCGGTTATCAACCGTTGAACCAATCCCTTGGGATTCTGCTGATGTTATAATTATGAAAAACATGGGTTATCCCTACAATAAAATGATCTTTACGCACTAAAAAGGTCTAATTTCCAGTAAGTTCCCCTTTTTAGCTCACCAGAGCACAAAGTGCTCGGGGTGAGCTATTGTGATCGCTCACCGTCCGGCGTCCGTCCGTCCGTCGTCCGTCCATCCGTCCACACTTTCCTTTAAACAACATCTCCTCATAAACCACTAAGCCAATTTCATCCAAACTTCACAGGAATGTTCCTTGGGTGAAGCTCTACAAAAATCGTTCAAAGAATTGAATTCCATGCAGAACTCTGGTTGCCATCGCAACCGAAAGGAAAAATTTAAAAATCTTCTTCTCAAAAACCAGAAGCCCTAGAGCTTAGATATTTTGTGTGAAGCATTGCCTAGTGGACCTCTACCAAGTTTGTTCAAATCATGACCCCGGGGTCAAAATTGACCCCACCCCAGGGGTCACTTCATTTTACATAGGAAAATCTTAAAAAATCTTCTTCTCAAAAACCAGAAGCCCTAGAGCTTAGATATTTCAAATATAGCATTGCCTAATGGACCTCTACTAAAGTTGTTCAAATCATGACCCTGGGGTCAAAATTGACCCCGCCCCAGGGGTCACTTGATTTTACATAGGAAAATCTTCAAAAATTTTCTAAAAATAATCCAGAAGGCCTAGAGCTTAGATATTTCACATGTAGCATTGCCTAGTGGACCTCTACAAAATTTGTTCAAATCATGACCTCGGGGTAAAAATTGTCCCCGCCCCAGGGGTCACTTGATTTTACATAGGAAAATCTTCAAAATTTTTCTAAAAAATAAACCAGAAGGCCTACAGCTTAGATATTTCATATGTAGCATTGCCAAATGGACCTCTACAAAATTTATTCAAATCATGACCCCCGGGGTCAAAATTGACCCCGGCCCAGGGGTCACTTGATTTTACATAGGAAAATCTTCAAAAAAATTCTAAAAATAAACCAGAAGGCCTACAGCTTAGATATTTTACGTGTAGCACTGCCTAGTGGACCTCTACAAAATCTGTTCAAATCATGACCCCTAGGGTCAAAATTGACCCCGTCCCAGGGGTCACTTGATTTTACATAGGAAAATCTTCAAAAATTTTCTAAAAATAAACCAAAAGGCCTAGATCTTAGATATTTGACGTGTAGCATTGCCTAGTAGACTTCTACAAAAAATTTTCAATCATGACCCCCCCGGGGTCAAATTGACCCCGCCCCATGGGGTCACTTGATTTTACATAGGAAAATCTTCAAAAAATTTCTAAAAATAAACCAGAAAGCCTAGATCTTAGATATTTGACGTGTAACATTGCCTAGTAGACTTCTACAAAAAAAGTTCAAATCTGGACCCCCAGGGTCAAATATACCCAGCCCCAGGGGTTACTTGATTGTATATAGGGAAATCTTTTATAAATTTGCTAAAAATAAACCAGAAGGCCTAGATCTTAGATATTTGATATGTTACATTGCCTAGTAGACTTCTACAAACTTTGTTCCATTCATGACCCCCGGGGTAAACTTGGCCCCGCCCCAGGGGTTACTTGATTATACATCAGAAAATCTTCCAAAAAAAATCTAAAAATCATCAGTTTGACATTTGAAACATGTAGCTCATATTACTCTGGTGAGCGATTCAGGGTCATCATGACCCTCTTGTTTAAATTAGTGTTCTCTGACTTTATATCTCGTGTTCAAAGGTGTTCTAGATATTTCATTAAAGATCGATTGTTTAAATTCAAAAACAATTTAAAACCTTAAACACTACCGTTTCTGTTAAATCCAGTTACTACCAACAAAATTGATTTTCCCATTCTTAAGAAAGTTACAGATTTAATTCAGTATAATCTATCTCTTAACATTGTTTTAGTTAATGCACATCTGTTTCATTATTTAAACGTCACTGAGACTATTTATCGTCTGTAATTAACTAATCAATACATGATTGTGTTTCTACACCAGTTTCTCAGTACCGGTTAATACATAGTCATAGCTATTGTATCAATGTTCAGTGCTCGTCCGGCACATTTCGGCAACTCTCGTCTAAGTCGACATCCGGTGTTTCCCATGGATATATTTCCTGTAGCTGCTTTCCTTGGTTCATGTTAGCGTCTTCGAATATTGTTTGACCTTTGGCCTCTGCGTCGAGTATTTTTTTTATTTACGTGGTTACATGTATGCAGTAAGAGAAACATTCAAATCATTGTAAATACCCGTAAATTATATGATTTTCAATGTCTTTTTCAGGTTCAATTTCCCTTTATACTTCAAGAGCATAGATGTATTTCCGGTTGCTAGGCAGCATAAATACAACCATCATTACATACATGGCATGACCGCTTGTTTCTGGCAATTGGAAAAAAGAATTTTGCAGGACTGTAATGGTATTATACCCAAAATTCTGTGAGAAAAACTACTTGGAATTATTAATTTTCATTACCATGGACAAATCATACTGTTTTACTTAAATTAGTTGGTAAAGAAATGTTGGACTTTCACTTGTATAAACATATCGCTTTGAGCTCATTTTATATATATTAAAGGAAAGTTAATAAGTCAAGTTTTGTATGTAAGTAAGTATATACTGGAAGGGTTTTCAAACAGTCACGCGCGCTGTCAAAAGACAACTTGAAATAGTGTTTGATTTGGCTTCATTTTGATGTTAAATGTTAACAATATTTAAGTGTTATTTTAAGATATAAAGTTTTAAAATGCCTGCAATGGTAACGGCCCTGTTGCAAAGGAATTTTGTTGTGTTTGACATACCATGGCAAAGAAGTTGCAATCTTTTTTATGGAATTGTTTAAATATTAAATGCATTTTGTTCTAAGAAAAAAAATATATTGTGAGGCTTGTTTTTATGTTGTCACCAAAATCACTATTTGTTTGCATAGTCCTTAGCCTTATACTACAATATTTAATACTTTCATGCATAAGTCTTCTTATTAAAGGGAAAATCCCTACTTATCTGATATGGCTTGTAGTCTCTGTAGAAAATTATTTGTTTCTAGCAGACGACATTAATATTAATAAAATTATACTAAGAAGAACATATTTGTACGAAAACCTTGTAAAGTTCTCAGCGGACTTTTCATAATTTTGATAAAAAATGAAACTGTGAACCCTTTTTAGCTCGACTTTTCGAAGAAAATGTAGAGCTATTACACTCGCCCCGGCGTCGCCGTCGCCGTTGGTTAAAGTTTTTGATAAAGTCAAATATCTCTGTTACTATCAAAGCTATTGACTTGAAACTTAAAATACTCATTCACTATCAAAGTCTACAATAGGAGAAATAATCCCCATAAATCTGATTTGAATTTTGACGGAATAATGCCCCTTTTTAACTTAGAATTTTTGGTTGAAGTTTTTGATAAAGTCAAATATCTCTGTTACTATCAAAGCTATTGGCTTGAAACTTAAAATACTTATTTACTATCAAAGTCTACACCAGGACAAACAATCCCCATAACACTTAATTGAATTTTGACAGAATTTTTATGCCCCTTTTTAACTTTGATAAAGTCAAATATCTCTGTTACTATTAAAGCTTTTGCCCTTGAAACTTAAAATACTTATTTACCATCAAAGTCTACACCAGGAGAAACAATCCCCATAACTCTGATTGAATTTCGACAGAAGTATGCCCCTTTTAACTTAGATTTTTTTGTTAAAATTTTTGAAACTTAAAATACTTATTTACTATCAAAGTCTACACCAGGACAAACAATCCCCATAACACTTAATTGAATTTTGACAGAATTTTTATGCCCCTTTTTAACTTTGATAAAGTCAAATATCTCTGTTACTATTAAAGCTTTTGACTTGAAACTCAAAATAGTTATTTACTATCAAAGTCTACACCAGGAGACACAATTCTCATAACTATAATTTTAATTTTAACAGTTATGCTCCTTTTTAACTTGGATTTTTGTTTTACTGGCAAAGCTCAAATTCAGAGTCAAGCACTGAGAAAAGTCGAGCGCGCTGTCTTACGGACAGCTCTTGTTTATACGCCCGTCTCTGAAAAAGCGGGGCGTATTATGTGAACACCCGTCGTGGGCGGTCGGTGTCCTAAAGCACTCTCTTTAAGTCAAACAGTTTTCATCCAAACTTGGTGACAATGTTTGTTGCCATAATATCTCGGCCAAGTTCGATAACAGCAAAATCGCGCCATGCACTCTTGGGTTATGGCCGTTGAATTACTCGAACTTTGCAGATTTAGCCTTGTCCGTCCTCTAAGTCAGTTTTCATCCGATCTTCACCAAACTTGGCGACTATGTTTGTGGGCATAATATCTCGGCCAAGTTCGATAACCAGCCAAATTGCCTCATGCACTCTTGGGTTATGGCCCTTAAATTACTCGTAAAACTGCGAATTTAGCCTATTGGAGTTACTTAATGAATGGAATGACTAATTTTTTTTATCTCTACTTAAATATTTCTAAAGTTTCACTTATTTCTACATATTAAATGAATAGATGTTGCAAGAGAAACAATCTTTTCATCAACAAACGTTGGTATTGCAAGAAAAGGGGACTACGGACTATATAATAAACATAAGCTTACAAATACTAGTATTGCATTACATGTAGGTCTATTATAGCAAGATAATGTTTCCTTTTTAAATTATAGCAATTAGTAAGTGTATATGTATTTGATAGACTATGGTAGATGTATGGTATGTTCGCCTTATGTAATTTGTATTATATATGAACTGTTTTGAGTTTTACCAGTTATGTTTATGTTGATTGCTTGTGAACAGAATACAAAATAATTTAATGCTGTTTTGATCGTAACCTTGTTACAGTGACACGTTATTTGCTCACATGAGAGCACAAAATGCTCAAGTGAGCATTTGTGATCGTCCTGTGCCCGTCTTCATCTGTCGTCAACAACTTTGGCACAGTTGCAATGAAACTTGGTCAGAATGATAGCCTTAAAAAAATACTCTATCATATGAATTATAAACCTAGGTCAGATTCGTAGGAAACATTATTGAATCTCTAAAGGCCACATTTTTAACTCACATGTCACTTTGTGACAAGGTGCGCTTTTGTGATCGCGCAGCCTCTGTCGTCTGTCCGCCTGTGCGTAAACTTTTGCTTGTGACCACTCTAGAGGTCACATTTTTCATGGGATCTTTATGAAAGTTGGTCAGAATGTTCATCTTGATGATATCTAGGTAAAGTTCGAAACTGGGTCACGTGCGGTCCAAAACTGTCAGAAGGTCTAAAAATAGAAAACCTTGTGACCTCTCTAGAGGCCATACTTTTCAATGGATCTTTATGAAAGTTTGTCAGAATGTTTACCATGATGATATATGGCTCAAGTTTGAAACTGGGTTATGTGCCGTCAAAAACTAGGTCAGTAGGTCAAAAATTTAAAAAAAACCTTGTGACCACTCTAGAGGCCATATTTTTCACGGGATCTGTATAAAAGTTGGTTTGAATGTTCATCTTGATGATATCTAGGTCAAGTTCGAAACTGGGTCAGCTGTGGTCAGATACTAGGTCAGTAGGTCTAAAAATAGAAAAACCTTGTGACCTCTCTAGAGGCCATACTTTTGAATGGATCTTCATGAAAATTCATTGGTCAGAATGTTCATCTTGATGATATCTAGGTCAAGTTGTAAACTGGGTCATGTGCGATCCAAAACTCAGTAGGTCAGTATGTCTAAAAATAGAAAAACCTTGTGTTCTCTCTAGAAGCCATACTTCAAATAATACAAAAACCTTGTGACCTCGCTAGAGGTCATATTTTTCATGGGATCTGTATGAAAGTTGGTTTGAATGTTCATCTTGATGACATCTAGTTCGAAACTGGGTCAGCTGTGGTCAGAAACTAGGTCAGTAGGTCTAAAAATAGAAAAACCTTGTGACCTCTCTAGAGGCCATACTTTTGAATGGATCTTCATGAAAATTCATTGGTCAGAATGTTCACCTTGATGATATCTAGGTCAAGTTCGAAACTGGGTCACGTGTCATCAATAACTAGGTCAGTAGGTCAAATAATAAAAAACCTTGTGACCTCTCTAGAGGCCATATTTTTCAATGGATCTTCATGAAAAGTGGTCAGAATTTTTTTCTTGATGATATCTAGGTCAGGTTCAAAACTGGATCACATGAGCTCAAAAACTATGTCACTGTGTGAAATACTAGAAAAAACGATGTCATACTCAGTTCAAAACTGGGTCATGTGGGGACAGGTGATCGATTCAGGACCATCATAGTCCTCTTGTTATTTTATAATGTTTCCAGAAATTGTTTGCATCTATAGAATTTGAAACTCTATTATTTCAGGTCAAAAACTAGGTCACTAGGTCAAATCAAAGAAAAACCTTGTGTATGCGATAGAGGATGTATTTTTCAACTGATCTTCATGGAATTTGGTCAGAATGATAACCTTGATGAAATCTTAGCAAAGTTTGAAAACATGTCATCTGGGGTCAAAAACTAGGTCACTAGGTTAAATCAAAGAAAAACATTGTGTATGCGTTAGAAACTGTATTTTTCAATTAATCTTCATGAATTTTGGTCAGAATGATAACCTTGATGAAATCTAGGCTGAGTTCAAAAATTGGTCATCTGGGGTCAAAACTAGGTCACAAGGTCAGATCAAAGAAATACCTTGTGTATGCGATAGAGGCTGGTTTTTTTCAACTGATCTTCCTGACAGTAAGTCAGAATGATTGCCTTGATGAAATCTAGGTAGAATTTGAATATGGGTCATCTGGGGTCAAAAAGTAGGTCACTAGGTTAAATCAAAGAAAACCCCCGTGTATAATAATAATAATAATAATAACAACTTTATTTTGAGAGGCTACACATTTGGGTGTGCCCAATCTTCCATGTGGGCCTCAATGTGTGTGTGATAGAGGCTATATTTTTCAATTGATCTTCATGAAATTTGGTTAGAATGATAGCCTTGTTGAAATCTAGGTAAAGTTCGAATATGGGTCATCTGGGGTCAAAAACTAGGTTACTAAGTCAAATCAAAGAAAATACTTGTTTTTGCTCCAATTTTAATGATAATTGGTCAGAATATTTTTTTCCGTGAAATCACTAGGTCAGACATGTTGTATTATAGTGTGTTTCTCAGGTGAGCGACCTAGGGCCATCTTGGCCCTCTTGTTTAACTATCAGGTCATGCATATTAAATGAAAGTACTGCGGCAACATACAATACAAAAGGTACAATACAGATTTTTTTCTGGCTGTTCATATTAACTTGTGAAATACAAGCAATATATTTGACAGAAGTTTTATAGGTAAATAATAAAAAGTTATATAATTTCATACATTCTGTTGTATATACTGTAATAAAAGATTGTCGTTTTATGATATTGCTTTATTGACGTTGAAAATCGTTTGCTCATTATATTTGCTTTGTCTATATTAATGATAAAAATAGTATCAATTTAAATGGGTGTAGTTTCAGTAGTTGTTATTGAACGAGTTAAGTTGAATGATAGCATTCGAGCACTTGGCGAGCATAATATTGTTTAATCAACGAGTTCTATAACTAAAGGCATTTTTATTCAAAATCTTTTATCACATAAAAGTTAGAAAATATGCTCTACTTTGACTCCAGTATTATAATCCTGGTACTATAAGCAATGAAGACAGGTATAATTTGGCTACCCAGTCCTGAGCTTTCAAATAGTGCAAGTATTGACCAGTCTGACGAAAAAGCCTTATGATTATGATAAACTGAATTCTTTCGGTTTGTCGGTAGTGTACAAATTGGTTTTATCTCATCACAGCTGTGCAAAAGCAGTTTCATAATAAATATTATTACATATTCGTTTCTATTTCCCGTTAAGTTACACTGGTACCGTAAACGTCAATATTTTTCCATGCACTGACGCCTGAATTTCATATCGAGAGCGTGACATAATTCAGTGTGTGTTGTTGCACTATTTTTTTCTGTTTAGTTCAGTATTGTCAGGCTGTTGAACAAATTTATGATATTTACATTATATTTATACGTGTAGATGCTTATGTAATAAAAAGATTATTATCTTTGTATCGGGAAATATGCACTCGTTCTTTAGCAGAAGAATATTGTGCTCCTAGAGTCATGCAGTATTTCCGCTGAAGAACTCATGCATATTTCCAGATACAAAGCTAATAACTTAAACCTATAATTATAGTTCATGAAGTGTATGTCCATACTTGAATATTTTATTTCATTTTTTATGTCATTAACTTTTTAATGCATGACCTAGTGTAGGTTCTCAGGGTAACACATATTTTGATAAATAATAAATAAAAATTGTGTGAGTAATTTATTGAAATTGCATAAATATATGAATATAATTAAAATATGTCACTGAATTTGGACTTGTGTTATTACTAAACACTTTCCAAGGATTTGGTTACTCCTTATTGTATCTACACATATCCAGCAAGGGTAATATTCGTCTGAACAAGGGCAATATTCATATGAAAAGAGGCTATTTCCTTACGTACTAGGACAATATTAATACGTACAAGGGCAATATTCACATGTACAGGGGCAATATTCATATGTACAAGGGCAATACTAAATATTCATACGTACAAGGGCAATATTCACATGTACAGGGGCAATATTCATATGAAAAATGGCTATTTCCTTATGTACTAGGACAATGTTCATGTGTACAAGGGTAATACTAAATATTCATACATACAAGGGGAATATTCATATGACAAATGGCTATTTCCTTATGTACTAGGACAATATTCATACGTACAAGGGCAATACTAAATATCCATACGTACAAGGGCAATATTCATATGTACAGGGACAATATTCATGTCTTCAAAAGATAGACGGTTTCGCGAAATCTTATTTCTAATAAAGTTGACCTGGACCCATATTCATAAAGCTCCTAAGGAGAAAACTAGGAAAATCCTTAACTTTGTAAAATTTCCTGAACAACAGCACAAAAGAAAAGTGTAGACTTTATAAAATTTATTGATAATCTTCATTACTATGCCGGTCTGTATGTGACAATATTGTTAAGACATTCCAATTATCTTGACGATTGTCCACAAGATCACTTTGAAACTTTTCCCTTAGTTAGTCCCTTAAGGAAAATTTTCCCTTAGGAGCTTTATGAATACCAGCCCTGAACCGAGCTATCCCTATGGTAATAGAGCATTAATCATTGACCTTCTAATGAAATTAAATTTTGCAGTAGGAAGTGCAGCGTCGAAGTAAAAGCTACAGATTAATTCATTTGAAAGTCAGTAAGCTCTTACGACTTAAAGAGCGTAACAGAAATTGAAGGGGATAGAATTTTATGATGAAAAAAACCTAAGTGTCTGAGGCGGGATTCGAGCTCAGGTCGCACGGGTTTGAAGTCCAATGCATTAACCACTGAGCGAAAGCGTCGACTCCCTCATGCAGTTGTCCGAGATTGTTTTCTTTTTTTATTAGCTCACCTGTCACAATGTGACAAGGTGAGCTTTTGTGAACGCGCAGCGTCCGTCGTCCGTCCGTGCATGCGTAAACTTTTGCTTGTGACATCTCTAGAGGTCACATTTTTCATGGGATCTTTTTGAAAGTTAGTCAGAATGTTCATCTTGATGATATCTAGGTCAAGTTCGAAACTGGGTCACTTGCGGTCAAAAACTAGGTCAGTAGGTCTAAAAATAGAAAAACCTTGTGACCTCTCTAGAGGCCATATTTTTCAAAAGATCTTCATGAAAATTGGTCAGAATGTTTATCTTGATGATATCTAGGCCAGGTTCGAAACTAGGTTACGTGCGGTCAAAAACTAGGTCAGTAGGTCTAAAAATAGAAAAACCTTGTGACCTCTCTAGAGGCCATATTTTTCATGGGATCTATATGAAAATTGGTCTGAATGTTCATCTTGATGATATCTAGGTCAAGTTCGAAACTGGGTCACGTGCGATCAAAAACTAGGTCATTAGGTCTAAAAATAGAAAAACCTTGTGACCTCTCTAGAGGTCATACTTTTGAATGGATCTTCATGAAAGTCGGTCAGAATGTTCATCTTGATGATATCTAGGTCAAGTTCGAAACTGGGTTACATGCTATCAGTAACTAGGTCAGTAGTCAAATAATAAAAAAAACCTTGTGACCTCTCTAGAGGCCATATTTTTCATGGGAACTGTATGAAGGTTGGTCTGAATGTTCATCTTGATGATATCTAGGCCAAGTTCGAAACTGGGTCAACTGTGGTTAAAAACTAGGTCAGTAGGTCTAAAAATAGAAAAACCTTGTGACCTCTCTAGAGGCCATATTTTTCACAAGATCTTCATGAAAATTGGTCAGAATGTTCACCTTGGTGATATCTAGGTCAAGTTCGAAACTTGGTCATGTGCCATCAAAAACTAGGTCAGTAGGTCAAATAATACAAAAACCTTGTGACCTTTCTAGAGGCCATATTTTTCATGGGATCTGTATGAAAGTTGGTCTGAATGTTCATCTTGATGATATCTAGATCAGTTTCGAAACTGGGTCAGCTGCGGTCAAAAACTAGGTCATTAGGTCTAAAAATAGAAAAACCTTGTGACCTCTCTAGAGGCCATACTTTTGAATGGATCTTCATGAAAATTGGTCAGAATGTAGGTTACTTGATTGTACATAGGGAAATCTTCATAAATTTGCTAAAAATAAACCAGAAGGCCTAGATCTTAGGTATTTGACATGTAGCATTGCCTAGTAGACTTCTACCAACTTTGTTCAAATCATGACCCCCAGGATCAAATTGACTCCGCCCCAATGGTCACTTGATTTTACATAGGAAAATCTTCAAAAAAATTCTAAAAATAAACCAGAAGGCCTAGATCTTAGATATTTGACATGTAGCATTGCCTAGTGGACCTCTACAAAATTTGTTCAAATCTTGACCCCCCAGGGTCAAATTGACACAGGCCCAGGGGTTACTTGATTGTACATAGGGAAATCTTCATAAATTTGCTAAAAATAAACCAGAAGGCCTAGGTCTTAGATATTTGATATGTAACATTGCCTAGTAGACTTCTACAAACTTTGTTCAAATTATGACCCCCGGGGTAAAATTGGCCCCGCCCCAGGGGTTACTTGATTGTACATTGGAAAATCTTCCAAAAAGTTTCTAAAAATGATCAGTTTGACATTTGAAACATGTAGCTCATATTACTCTGTTGAGCGATCCAGGGTCATCATGACCCTCTTTTATTGTTTTATATTTATACTTACAAGCTATGTGTAAGCGGTCGTACCATTTCTCCTCTTCAAAGGAGTCATATTTTGGCAAAGGAAGTACCATTTAGGCACTAGATAAGAATCAATTTCCCGGACGAGTTACCAATTTGCCATGTTTGTTCAAATTGTACTCATGTGGTCAAAATTGGTCCCGTCCTGGATTTCACTATATTTACATAGCCCCAAATTATATAACTACTTTAAAAAAGTTTCTAGTCTAAAAGCTCAAGGCCTAAACCTTAGTGCATAGGATGTACATTGCGTAATACTCTACCTAGTTTGTTTAAATCATGAACGCAACCTGTCAGAGTAGACTTACTACAAAGAAATCAAGTCATGTTGGTTTATGCCCTATGAGATACATCAAATAATTTCTTTAATTATTCTGAAAAAAAAAAAAAATCTGACGGCCTAACTAATGGGCCTAACGTTTGTATTCAGTTTTCTTTATCATAAATTCTACATCATTATTTTACAATAAATACCCGAGAAAGCCAGGTCATCATACCACCTGGCCGCTTACTTCAGGCTGCTTGTCCGCCAGGCCACAACCTACATTAAATTTATAAAAAACATACAATAAGAATCTCGAATTATATAATTTTATTCAACACGTTTAATAAATTCAAGATGAAAAGACACTCAAATGATATAAAATATCCTCTGTTTTCAAGTTTGTGTGGAGTTATTATATTGAGCCAGATAAAAAATTACTGTAGCAGAAGTTACGTTGAGCTTGCACATTACGTTTCCCGCCATTTCTTTGTTTATGCAGACGGCAGCTTACGTACAGGCCTGTACCTCCGTAATCGCCTGCCTGGTGCGTATAATCGAACCAAAAGGAATAGGCGTTCAAAACAACGAGGTTAAGCTGATTTTATGACAATTATTAACTGGTTCCCGGCAGATGTAATGACCTGAACACTCGTGTGCACCATGTACAAAATGGTGGGAAACGTAACATGCGGGTCTTGTGTGACGTCTGCTAGGGTTGTTTACATCCGGCTCAGTATATAGCCCTCGTGATATAATACCTTCGCATCTGAACTCCAAACAATGATTTATTCAGCGACAAGTCACTAAATGAGATATAGCTCTATTATTTCTTAAATAAAACCTGGATTCGGCGCATAGAAATGAAATTCTAACACGATCCGATTCATTTTCCTATTAAACAAAGAAGGCTGAAAACAGTGAATTATTATACATTCTAACACGATCCGATTCATTTTCCTGTTAATTCTGACATAACTCTGTTTGATTTCCAGTTAAACAAAGAAGGAAATCAAGCTCTGTATATTCTGCGATAAACAACGGTTGACGCGCGGACCGGTAAGAGGGCATTATGACGTCAGTTACGACGTCAAATTGCCGTATGACGTCCAATACAATACTCCTCGGGTAAATGAAGTCCAGCATAATATTTGTTAATATATGTCAATGAGCATGTCAGAATGAAAACAATCAAGGCCTTCTTATGATTTATTGTCTAATTTACCACGGTTCATTGTTCAGATGCTTCAGAATTTAACCACTCAGGCTAACGCCCTCGTGGTTCAATTCAAACGCATCTGAACTCTGAACCGTTATAAATCAGATGATAAACCACTCGAAGGCCTTGATTATTTGTTAAACAAAGAAAGCTGAAAACAGTGAATTATTATACAACAATTCACTGTTTTGACATCACAGTTATACGTCATAGTGTCAAACGGCATAGCGACGCGCTGGGAAAGAAACCAACTGAAAATGGGCAAAAATTTAATGAATGCCGTTAAGCATGTACTTTAAAGTCCTTGGTAACGTGTTAGCATTGAAATAATATATCTCATTTAGTTATTTGCTCTTGAATAAAATCATTGTCGTTCAGATGCGTATTATTATATCACTCGGGCTGCGCCCTCGTGATATAATTCCTTCGCATCTTAACTTCAAACAAAGATTTATTCAGCGACAAATCTCTAAATGAGATATATTATTTCTTAAACAATTCATTGTTCTGACGTCACAATTATTACGTCACAGCGTCAAACAGCATAGCGACGCGCTGGAAAAGAAACCGATTGAAAACGGGCAAATATTCAATTTATGCCGTCAAGGCTGTACTTTATAATCCTTGGTAACGTGTTAGAATCAAAATAATATATCTTATTTAGTGATTTGCTCTTGAATAAAATCATTGTTTGTCGTTCAGATGCGTATTATTATATCACTTGGGCTCCTCGCGATATAATTCCTTCGCATCTAAACTCCAAACATGTTAGATAATTCAAATATAATGTCTTAAAATTAGCTTGAAAAATGTGGTTCACTTCAGTCATGGACAAATATCATAAAGATAAGCACATGAACATTATACATTTATTTTTACCACATTATAGGTCATGCGTTTATTTACAACTAAGAGCTACATCATTACAAACTCTCTAAACCGCTAAAGTGGCACAGGTTGTTGTTGTTGTAGTAACAAGTGGGGAAAACTCGATAATTAACAGCTTTGGTCATTATCTGATGCATTTACAGGCAGGCGGTTTGCTAAATGATGTACTTGAATGAAGTTTTAATAATATTAAAGTGAAAATCAGAACAAGTCGAAAATTTATATAATACTTTATTATTTGTCAAATAAAAGTAATATTTCAGAATATGAATATATTATCTATAATAATTAGAAATCATTACATTTTCTACATCGAACACATAAATTTACTTTCTTTTTAATACATGAAACATCATGCTTACATATATCTATGTACAGAAAAGAAATATTTACGCACAAGAAACTGTCTGTAAATAAAATAAGTATTTAGAAATATGAATATGTTATCTAAAATATTTAGTAAGTGTACTTCCTCTATACGCCCTTTCTTTCGCATATTATGACAAAGAGCTATAAATGTATTTTATACTTCTTTGATTATGAACATTAGAGTATGAGCTTTTGTTTCTAAAATATTTTCAAAATTCTAAATCACTAACGCGTTTCGATTTTCATCGTAATAGGTAGTAAAAAAAGCAAATTCTCATGTATTTCCATAACATAAAGTTTGTCAGTAATTAAGTATTGAAGCCTTCATAAGAAATATAGCATTTTTTTTCCAAGATGTCTTAAAAGTATATTTTTGTTGTAGAACGATCTGGAGGCCAGTCACTTTAAAGAAAAAGAAGTATAGAAATAAGACTTCTACTTTTAGAAGGAAATATTTAACCCTTACCATACTGGACACGATTGGTTCTTCCTTTGCGATCAGTGTAGATAATGATCAGCCTGCACATCCGTGCAGGCTGATCATGATCTGCACTCTGCCATTCAGCCAGTAGCTTTTTTGGTATGCACCCCATTTCATAATTAATAGTACTCTCCAAAGTGAAAGATAGATAAGTTCATTATTGTAATTTAGCATGGTAAGGATTAATTTTCTTATATTGTGCTTAAATAGAAATATCATATTTGCGTGACTTGAATAAGTACTGCTGACAAATACTAATACCGTGGTATACTTTTAACTATTAGATACATTGTTACAGGAAAAATCAACATTAAATAACAATAACTTCAGCAATATCTCAAATAAGGAAAGCAGACTTAACTAAGTAATAACTTAAGTTTTTTTAACTTAAGTTTTTTCATGAAATTTGGGCCAGGATTTTTACTCAGTAAATATTTATGGAACAACTCTATTAACAATGTGAATTCTAAATTTGTACTGATTCTTCCTACTGTCATACGATTCATGAAATAAGGGTAAAAATCATAAAAACAAAATTCCTGAAAGAAAGGGAAAAAGAGTATAATATTATAAAGACAGAAGAAAGTGAAAAAAAACATAAAGCCATAAAAATACCTATCACTTGTAGTAAGTGGTGTAAATTCTATATTGTAGTAAAAATATTGATCCGAACGTGCAGCACTACCTGAATACAGTCAACCTCAACACTATGACAACACGAGGCTATTGTGCGATATTAATGAGGTTCTGCCGACCGTGACAGCACTACAACACAATGCGATAACACGACAATATGATGCGACAGCTCGAAAAACAAGAGCTGTCACAGGAGACAGCGTGCTCGACTATTTCGATGCTGGATAGTGAAACTAGGCACATCTGAGGAAACTAGAGCTGTCACTGGAGTGTTTAATGACTCCAGTTGTGGATGAAGATATTGCAATAGCCTGAGTCTATGTCAAAAATATCAACTTAATGTAATAAGAGAGGTAAAGATAAAATGTATCAAAACACTATAGAAGTATACCCTAAGCAAAAAGGGGCATAATTCATTAAACTATTTTAAGTTTGAATCAACTCCATTCAGTAATAACAGTCTGATAGAGTGAAAGTGCATCAAAACTTTAACCTGAAAATCAAAGTGAAAAGGGGGGATACTTCATGAAATATTAGTAACAGAGTTATGGCCCTTACCGGTATGTCAGATGATGTGGATGATGATGAGGAATAAGTATTTCAAGTTTTTAAGTAATTACAGAGATAAGTTGAAAAAAGAGAAAGTGTTAAAAAACTTTAACCAAGGTGGGGACGTGGAAAAACGCCAACGCCGACGCCGGGGTGAGTAGGATAGCTCTCCTTATATTTCGTACAGTCGAGCTTAAAATGATGTCATAACACAGTGCAGTGTCCCTGTCGGAACATTTGTACTAACAACTAAATGCTGCCTAAATATCAACAAGAACACTTTGGGACAGCTCTTCATTAATTGTACACAAAATAAATTTATTAATAATATCTTTAAATTTCTGCACTGAATATGACATCGTTTTCGAATTAATGTTCTCTGTTGGCAGCATTGGAAGCGATTTTCAGACACACCAAATAGCCTGCGACTTGGATATATTTTTATTTTTGTACAAAAACCACTTCAATCTGCCCATGTATCAAGGCAATTCACATGCTGTTAATATACATTTTTGAAATGCTTTTTTTGTAGCAAAAACAACAAAAAAAAAACAACAACAACAACAAAAAACGCAATCTAATCCTTAGACTAGTATGTTTTTGCTGCATCAGTTAACAACCCAAACGCACTGCTTCAAAATCATTGTACTTACTCGCTTCTCCCCCAATTCATTTCATTTTTTAACAGCGTCATTTCATGTGTTTTTTATGAAATAATATAGCAACAGCACACGTTTGTTTTGTGTATAAACGTTTGCAGAAGCCCTTTGGATACGTTGTGACCTTGACCATCGGTCTCCGTCACGTACTTCCAAGCTGCTTAATGCAGTCGTTGATACACACAACGTGTATTATCCCTAAATTATAGTTAGGAGTGGGGTGGGGGGTATTTCAGTGTCTTGGTTCATGTAATTTTGTTTTCGTTTATTACAAAATTTCATTAACGGACCACCTTTTTTTACTCATGGTTCTGACTATAAGTAGAGTTAACCAAACATATTTTTTACTGTATTTTTCTCATTTTATTTGCAACTTTTTAGCTTACTCGATGTGCCCACAGAGAACTTCTTAGGATCATTGAGGTAATTCAAGGGAAGTCACTCAGTAACAGTAAAAAGCCAGTTAAGGCAACATGAGTTGTCTCCCTTCCTAAAATTAACGAAATGAACAATTTTAACATCGAGCATTATCAATGAAAAGAGCATATACTGTGGAATCACTAATTTTTGCAGTTGTGTCAATGCACAAATTTACTCCCAACAAAACAGTAAAATTCCAACTTATCTTATAATTTAAAGATGAGAATTCACAAACTTATATTCCAACGGCAAAGTAGCTGTACTTATGCAAAACCACAAAATTTTGTCCTCATGAAATTAAAACGATTTCACATTATCACTGAAAATTACATTGGATATACAAATCTAAAGCAGAACAAACCAAAAAAGCACTAACGAAATTTGGTAAATTATAAAGTTCTCACTATTACTTGATGTCGTAAAGCCATTATTACCAGTCACATTGATAAAATACATTACAACATTGTTACAGTAAATCATACATCACTTGTCCATTTTGCTGCTTGGTCATTTAGTTAGCTAACCGACTTGCCTCCATTCAAAAGTAGAACTGGTACGTTCATTTAGAAACTGTGTCTGTAATCAGACTGATATTCCAGTAACTTGGCACCTTTTTACTGCAACTGTGTCATAGCAAACCTAGAATTCTATGATTTGACACATCAGTACTGTTACCCATAAAACCAACTTAAAAGTCTTAAAAAGTTGAAATTAGCAAAAAATTTTTTCCCTTCTCCAAAACACATCTACCAGCACCGCTGTCTGGTTTTGATCAATCCTATCGTTCAATGCAGCAACGTAAATAATAATACAGGGCTAACACTGAAATGGGAATTTTGAGCCAAATGCTCAAGATGCTAATTTTGGCTCAATAAAATTCAGATATGGCTCAAACTCTAAATAACCCTACGTCAAGAATTAAAACCGGTCAGTTTTTAGCTTGACTTTTCAAAGAAAAAGTAGAGCTACTGTACTCGCCCCGGCATTGGCATCACCGTTGGTTAAAGATTTTGATAAAGTCAAATATCTCTGTTACTATCAAAGCTATTGACTTGAAACTTAAAAGTTATTTACTATCAAAGTCTACAGCAGGAGAAACAATCCCCATAAGTCTGATTTGAATTTTGACAGAATTATGCCCCTTTTTGACTTAGAATTTTTTGTTAAAATTTTAGATAAAGTCAAATATCTGTTACTATTAAAGCTTTTGACTTGAAACTCAAAATAGTTATTTACTATCAAAATCTACACCAGGAGAAACAATCCCCATAACTCTGATTGAATTTTGACAGAATAATGTCCCTTTTTAACTTAGAATTTTTTGTTTAAATTTTTTGATAAGTCAATATCTCTGTTACTATTAAAGCTTTGACTTGAAAACTCAAAATAGTTATTTACTATTAAAGTCTACACCAGGACACACAATTCTCGTAAGTCTGATTTGAATTTTGACAGAGTTATGTCCCTTTTTAACTTGGATTTTTTTTACTGGCAAAGCTCCAATTCAGAGTCAAGCACTGAGAAAAGTCGAACGCGCTGTCTTACAGACAGCTCTTGGACAAAAAAGCCGTGAGACTCCCGGATGATCCGGGAAACTTGACGTCATCAAAAGACAAGATTAAAGAATGTTGAAAGGTAAGTGTGTTTGATCTTTATTGTTTAAAAAAGTTTAATTAAATAAAATCATTTCAAATGAGTAATGATATGCCAAGTTATTTGAAACTCCCTTGAATGATGGCAGTTATGGACCGGACACGAAACAGACCTGTTAACCTTTAGCCTCTAAATGTGACCTTGACCTTGGAGCTAGGGGTCTGGATCTTGTCCCGGACACGATGTCTCATTATGGTGAACATTTATTAATGCCAAGTTATTTCAAAATCCCTTTATGTATGTCAGAGTTGCAGCCCGGACAAGAATTAACACGGACGGACGGACAGTGCAAGTCAATATGCCCACCTTCAGGGGCATAAAAATAAAACAGCAAAAATTTACAGAAACTATCGGGAACTGTGAGTTATGCACACTTCCTACATCTAAACATTCTTGAATCTTTGATATTACTGCCATGGTCATGTTTTTCTTTCATTTTGAAAATAAGAATGAATAAGATTGTGCTAAAAAAGTATTCTTGCTGTTGTCACCAGTCTGGAATGTAAACAAAGATGTTTTTCAACCATTTGAGAGAATTATCAACAGAAAATCACTTTTTATCATGAACATGTTTTATTTCATATTAGCCATATTTCAGAGTCATACTGTTTGAAAATAACAATTTATTTATTAAAATACACCCCATTCAATAAGCCTCATAATAAACACTTATTTACATGAATAACAAAAATATATTCAAATGTTTCTCTATAACATCAGCTGTCAGTGGACAGCGCGCTCGACTATTCTCAGTGCTTGATAGTATAATATAAGCAATGAGTAAAACTTTAACATTACAATAAGCATATTTTAAGTAAAAAAGGGGCCATAATTCACTCAAAATGCTTGATATAGTTGCCTCCTCCTTTTTACAGACTGGGGTCATGATGGTAAGCAAGTATGCAAAATATGAAAGTAATATCTCAATGGACTCTGAAAATATTTGGGGTGATATGCAAACTTTAACATTTATTCTAAGTCGAAAAGGGGCCATAATTCAGTCAAAATGCTTGATAGAGCTGCCTCCTCCTTTTTACAGACTGGGGTCAAGATGGTTAACAAGTATGCAAAATATGAAAGCAATATCTCAATGGACTTTGGAAATATTTGGGGTGGTACGCAAACTTTAACATTTGTGTGACGCCCACGCTAACGCCGACTCCGGGGTGTGTAGGATAGCTCCCCTATTCTTCGAATAGTCTAGCTAAAAAACAGTATTTAATACCTTAATTAATAATTATAGAACCTGTATAATAATCGTAGCACCCCCAAAGTAACAGTGTAAATGCAATACTTTTTACAGACAGGACTATAAAAAAAAAAAGCTTACATACACATTTGTCCCACTTTATCCTTATATATTACCCTACATGTACAACCTAATGCTAATCTATTACCCTAAAACATTAGCGCTTTTCAACCTTAAAAGAAAACATATACTCATTCTGTATGCATTTAAAACTTAAAATACATTCACAGAATACAGTTTCACAAAACATTTTTACCAATATTCAGTTACTTCTGCTGAACAGAGAAACCCGATAAAATGACATTCAGACAGTTCAAAAAGACCATAACTATATGTAGTATGTTGTTTCCAAAAGTTTCTTCAATAATTTACATATTCATTAAATATATGACCTTAAAAAGTACAGAGGTACAGTCAAACTTTGTTTGCTTTAAATGGGATAATTCAAATACCACCCTATACTCAAACTCATTGTCGGTTCCCGGCAAAATCCCTGTATTGTGTATACTGTTCAAAGACTGGAACTACCGACAACTCAAACAAATTTTGACAATCCCGATGGGTTTGAGTTAATGAAGTTGGACTGTAATTACAAATGGACAAGAAAATATATATCAAGACTCTGTGTAACTGTAAGTAACAACATCTCTCTGTTATCTAATGATGCTTGATTTACAGGTTGTACGGTATTTTTAAAACTGGACATAACTTACAGTTTGATCCATCCAATCTGTTTTTATCATGAATTTTTTTTTTTTTTTTTTGCAAAATCCTAACAGAAACTATTTAACATTCTAATGGTCTGTAAAAAACGGTAGGAGGATCTTTTGGAATTTCTAAAATATATTAAATATGTCAGTTTTATGGCTAAAAAAATGTATTTTTCACACTGCAAATTCAGGCAAAATTATGATTTTGAAAAGACAACTTATTTCTAGACTTTTTACATTTTTTTTTTGCATAGGAGTATTGTTTTTATTCTTAATACTAAGATATCCTGAAAAAATTATAATATTGACAAATAATTTCAAAACTGATTTAGAAAAAAATCAAGTGAAGAAAATGTGCCCATCAAAACAACTAATCGAGATATTTTGAAAAATTAACCACTACCTATTACAACCTTTAGTTCTTTAGAATGAAATATACCGGTCATCGTGGCCCAGCGGTTAAGGCGTCCGCCTCAGGATCGGGAGGTCGAAGGTTCAAGCCCCATGGGGAGCGTTCGTCCGGGGGATGTTTGTCATGGGACTCATTCCAAAATGGCCAGTTCGTGAGCCGCGAGCTAGTTAAATGAATGGTTACCGACTTCTATCCGCCTGGCGCCTGGCATAGTGGTAAAAGTTGGGAGGTAATTGGTATGCATAATAAAGGTGTCTCATAAGCCAAATTGGCTGGCCCTTTCAATAGGGGTGACACTATAATAAACTAGAAAATGCTTTTGTAAAAAAGCGCATGTCTCCCCCAATGCAAAGTCCTATAGGCAAGAAGTCAATAGGGGTTAGGAGCGAAAGTCAAAGAGACACTGATGGTTGGCTGCAATAGGGATCATCTACTTGGCATGTCCAGTCATCCCGCTAAATTTCAACACTCTTGGCCTAGTGGTTCTCAAGTCACTGTTCAGGCTCCTGTGACCTTGACCTTTGATCAAGTGACCTCAAAATAAATACGGGTCATCTACTCTGCATGTTCAATCATCCTATTAAGTTTCAACATTGTAGGTCAAGCGGTTCTCAAGTTATTTCCAAAAAATGATTTTACATGAACAGGCCACTGTGACCTTGACCTTTAATAGACTGACCCCAAAATCAATAGGGGTCATCTACTCTGCATGTTCAATCATCCTATGAAGTTTCAACATTCTGGGTCAAGTGGTTCTCAAGTTATTGATCGGAACTGGTTATCAATGTTCAGGCCTCTGTGACCTAGACCTTTAACGGAGTGACCCCAAAAACAATAGGGGTCATCTACTCTGCATGAACAATCATCCTATGAAGTTTCAACATTCTGGGTTGAGAGGTTCTCAAGTTATTGATTGGAAATGGTTTTCCATGTTCAGGCCCCTGTGGCCTTGACCTTTAACAGAGTGACCCTAAAATCGTTAGGGGTCATCTACTCCGCATGACCAATCATCCTATGAAGTTTCATCATTATGGGTCATGTGGTTCTCAAGTTACTGACCGGAAATGGTTTTCAATGTTCAGGCCCCTGTGACCTTGACCTTTGATGGAGTGACCCCAAAATCAATAGGGGTCATCTACTTTGCATGTACAATCATCCTATGAAGTTTCAACATTCTGGGTCAAGTGGTTCTCTAGTTATTGATCGGAAATGGTTTTCCATGTTCAGGCCCCTGTGACCTTGACCTTTGATAGAGTGACCCCAAAATCAATAGGGGTCATCTACTCCTCATGACCAATCATCCTATGAAGTTTCAACATTCTTGGTCAAGTGGTTCTCTAGTTATTGATTGGAAATGGTTTTCAATGTTCAGGCCCCTGTGACTTTGATCTTTGACGGAGTGACCCCAAAATCAATAGGGGTCATCTACTTTTCATGACCAATCATCCTATGAAGTTTCAACATTCTTGGTCAAGTGGTTCTCTAGTTATTGATCGGAAATTGTTTTCAATGTTCAGGCCCCTGTGACCTTGACCTTTGACGGAGTGACACCAAAATCAATAGGGGTCATCTACTTTTCATGACCAATCACCCTATGAAGTTTCAACATTCTGGGTCAAGTGATTCTCTAGTAATTGATCGGAAATGGTTTTCAATGTTCAGGCCCCTGTGACCTTGACCTTTGACGGAGTAATCCCAAAATCAATAGGGGTCATCTACTCTTCATGACCAATCACCCTATGAAGTTTCAACATTCTGGGTCAAGTGGTTCTCTAGTTATTGATCGGAAATGGTTTTCAATGTTCAGGCCCCTGTGACCTTGACTTTTGACGGAGTGACCCCAAAAACAATAGGGGTCGTCTACTCCAGCAGCCCTACAACCCTATGAAGTTTGAAGGTTCTAGGTAAAATGGTTCTCCAGTTATTGCTCGGAAATGAAGTGTGACGGACGGAAGGACGGACGGACGGACAGGGCAAAAACAATATGTCTCCTGGGGGAGACATAACAAGACCTTTACCTTTACCTTTTTTTATAAAATCAATGGCATTGTCTTTTACCGTAATTAAAATTATCAACAAGGAAAATCCTTTTTATGGAAGAAGTGGATCAAATGTTAAAATTATACTTTTTCTCATTGGCAAAAATATCTAACCTCCTTCAATAACACAACAGAAAATAAAATCTAGTTTTAAATAAATACAGCACATTGCTTTAAAACTAAAATACACAAACTGTAATGTAGTCTCTACACAATATATAACACAAACTAAATGCACAAATGCATGCGACACAGTTAATAAACAAGAGGGCCATGATGGCCCTATATCGCTCACCTGTTATCATTGCACTTGAGGACAAGAAGGTCCTCAGAAAAAATATCTAAGTCCAAAGGACAGGAACAACAAAGGAAATAAATTTAACCAAAAAGAAAAAAAAATTCTTACAAGGTACAGATATGTCAAAATACACCTAAAAATTGGAGGTATCATCCATGTTGTACCACAGAAAAGTGGTCTCGGTTTTTTCCTACGGTCAATAATAAAAAAGTTACTAAAAATAAGCTATTTATAGTAACGTAAAAGGGAAGTAATTAAAAAGAATATGTACAAAAGAAGGATCTGCCAAATAAATCTGTTGACATAAATGAAATTTCAGATCAGTATCTTCATTAGTTACGGAGATATACCCATTTTAATTTGAAACAAAGGGAGGTAATTTGACATAAAATCAGTCCATAGTTATCTACCCTGATTGGCTCAGTCCAACTAATGACAATAATGAAATTTCAAACAAGTCCTATAAGTACTTGCTGATATAAATCCATTTTGACTACAATCAGGGGAGGTAATCAGATATAAAATAACTCTGGAACCTACAATTGGATCTGATTTGTCACGGAATCCAAGATTTATTGTTGTTGAAGATATTTTGGAAGTTTGTATCAAATAAAACCATAAATGAAGTCTCTATATGGCTGCAAAAGCCAAAATAGCCAATTTTGGACCTTTAAGGGGCCATAACTCTGGAACCCATGATGGAATCTGGCCAGTTCAAAAAAGGAACCAAGATCTTGTGGTGATACAAGTTGTGTGCAAGTTTGGTTAAAATCAAATCATAAATGAAGTTGCTATTGTGCAGACAAGGTCAAAATAGCTAATTTTGGACCTTTCAGGGGCCATAACTCTGGAACCGATTATGGGATCTGGCCAGTTCAACAAAGGAATTGAGATCTTATGGCAACACAAGTTTTGTGCAAGTTTGATTAAATTCAAATCATAAATGAAGCTGCTATTGTGCAGACAAGGTCAAAATAGCTAATTCTGGCCCTTTCAGGGGCCATAACTCTGGAACCTATTATGGAATCTAGCCAGTTCAAGAAAGGAACAAAGGTCTTATAGTGAAACAAGTTGTGTGCAAGTTTGATTAAAATAAAATCATAAATGAAGCTGCTATTGTGCAGACAAGGTCAAAATAGCTAATTTTGGCCCTTTCAGGGGCCATAACTCTGGAACCCATTATGGGATCTGGCCGGTTCAACAAAGGAACTGAGATCTTATGGCAACACAAGTTTTGTGCAAGTTTGATTAAATTCAAATCATAAATGAAGCTGCTATTGTGCAGACAAGGTCAAAATAGCTAATTCTGGCCCTTTCAGGGGCCATAACTCTGGAACCTATAACGGAATCTAGCCAGTTCAAGTAAGGAACAAAGGTCTTATAGTGAAACAAGTTGTGTGCAAGTTTGATTAAAATAAAATCATAAATGAAGCTGCTATTGTGCAGACAAGGTCAAAATAGCTAATTCTGGCCCTTTCAGGGGCCATAACTCTGGAACCCATAAGGGAATCTGGCCAGTTCAAGAAAGGAACCAAGATCTTATGGTGATACAAATTGTGTGCAAGTTTGGTAAAAATCAAATCATAAATAAAGCTGCTATTGTGCAGACAAGGTCAAAATAGCTGATTTTGGCCCTTTCAAATTCAAGTAAAAAAACAACAATGTGTTAGACAGAAATAGTGAAACAAAAGCTGGAGTCTTTGAATCAAATTCTTATTGGAATGTTGACAGCTCTTGGCAAAAACATAATAGCAGGTTATATGTGTTTAAGTAAGGTAGGTGAACAACCCATGGTACTGCCTAAATTAAATGACGGACCAATCCATTTTAGAAATTTAGCAAGCTAAAGGTTAAGTAAGACAGGTGTACATGAATTTTACTTTGAACAATTATCCATCAAGAAACAAGTGATGCAGATATAATAATATTATGGTGATAACAAATCTAGGCCAGTTAGCAAGACCTGAACCTGAAATTTTAACTTACAGCCTAGTCTAATCAGTAAGACTTTGATAACCCTAATTCACTCAACATGAAATGCAGCTAAAATAAAGCCAATAAATTGAAATTATTAGTCTAAAGAAAGCTAATTTCACATACATCAGTGACAAATATTTATTAACTATCTAAAACAAAGACATTATATATAAATAGTGTTCAGCGACACGAGTGTCATCTAGAAGGCTGCTCTGCCTCTTGTTGAACCAAGAGTACATTTTTTGTGCTTCCTCTCCAATCTACAGCTCCCGCAATCTACCTTTCATCACCAAAAATGTCCTCAATTTCAGCAGTTTATGCTATGGTTCCAGAAGCTAACTTACTTCCCTCACCAGCATCAGATGCTGAGCTTTTAGGCATACTGACAACTGGATTTTCACTTGTTGACGTTTTTAGTGTGAATCCAACTGATTGTGATGAGCAATACGCTGAACTGTCCTTTGAGTATGCATTACTTGGCAACATTTTGTCCGTCCCCTGCTGATGCAGCTCTGAGAAGCTGACAACATCCCAATATAGAGCTGTAATAGGGTCTCCTCTGACAAGTGGCCGTTCTGGTGTAGATACTATCTCCTCCTCAATTGTGTTATATTTTGAACTTGAGATACAGGAACCAACGTTCCTTCAATCGCATGAACTTTTCTCTGACAACAGCATGGCCGAGAAGGAATGTCTGAAATACCAATAGATGTTATATATTATAATAGGAGTGACAAAATATCAGAATATATAACTAACAAAGTAAGTTCAATATGATAAAAAGACTATTTACTATAGCTCTATACTGAAGAAGGATAAATATTGACAGAAATTCTGACATGACCCGTTTCATTTGCCTATTAAACAAAGAAGGTTGAAAACTGTGTGTTATTTTACAACAATTCACTTTTCTAATGTCACAATTACTATGTCATAGCGTCAAAAGGCATATCAGTTGGATGTACTTTAAAATCCTTGGTAACATGTTAGAATCAAAATAATTTATCTCATTCAGTGATTTGTCGCTGAATAAAATCATTGTTTGACGTTGATATGCACATTATTAGCCATCGTGATATAAATACTTCACCTCTGAATTCCAAACAATGACTTTACTCCACGACAAATCACTGAATGAGATAAATTATTTCTTAAACAACTGGCAATAATGTTCGTTTTGTTGGATTTCAAGGGGCACTAGTACAGTCTAGGTCATATGGGGACTTTATAGCTTTAAATGATGGAGGAATCCTCTTAATGCTGGTTGCTAAGTAAAGAAGCTACAAGTATTGTTTTTTACAGCTTTGGTATAAATTGATGGGGTCAGGGAGCGAACCCATGACCTCCTGCACTCGAGGCGGGTGCAATACCAAAGCTACTAAGGAGCTTCTTGTGGTAAGTAGAGCAATGCTCTTACCTGCAGAGAGTAGTAGTAATTAACAAAAAACATTCTCAGCTGCTCATCCATGACACCTTTTTGAAGATTAAAAACAAAACGTCATTATACCAAATAAATTACCTCTAGAATGATAGATAGAATACAATTGATGATGGCCACACCAAAGAACTCAAGTCTATATGATACACTGGGTGGAGGCTGAAGCTACAAAAGGAATGCAAATGTGTCTATAATAGATATTGATAATGCTGTTGTGTAATAGATGTCTGTAAGAGACTTACTTTGTGTTCTGCACCTTTCTCTCCTTAGTAACTGAGAATTTATTATTAAGTGCATGGAAACATATTAAGTGCATGGAAACATTTGTAGATTTTTGGCATTGTCAATCCATGAAATTAAATACCGACAAACAAATGCTCTTGATCTATAAATACCAACAAACAAATGCTCTTGATCTATCTTTAAAATTTGTAAAACCTGAAGCAACTAGAGCTATCACTAAAGGTGATGAATGTACCCCCCGCATGCACTGACACAGTACATTGCAATTTGACGCACACAAGATTGCATAATTATGTGGACTGTATGTATATAGACTGTATGTATACAGTATAGTAACAAAAAACAAAGTCCCATAACTATGCAGAATATTTATCTAAAAGAACGTAACATGCACCATGCACAACTAGAGTTGGTACTGATCACTTGTGTGAAGTTTCATTAAATTGTGTGCAAGGGTTCGGAAGAATAGGCATGCACAAGATTGCATATGCAGACTGTATGTACGTAGTATGTTAACAAGAAACAAAGTCCCATAACTCTGCAATTTTTGTCGTTAAAAGAACCTAACATGCCTCATGCACAACTACTGTTGTTACTGATCACTTGTGTGAAGTTTCATTAAATTGTGTCAAGGGGATGAGGAGAGATGGTGCGCACAAGATTGTGTCTATGTATATAGTTTAGTAACAAAAAACAAAGTCCCGTAACTCTGCAAAATTTTTTTCTGAAAGAACCTAACATGCCCCATGCACAACTACTGTTGTTACTGATTACTTGTGTGAAGTGTCATTAAATTGTGTCGAGTGGATGAGGAGAGATGGTGCGCACAAGATTGTATCTATGTATATAGTATAGTAACAAAAAACAAAGTCCCATAACTCTGCAAGTTTTTTTTCTGAAAGAACCTAACATGCCCCATGCACAAATACTGTTGTTACTGATCACTTGTGTGAAGTTTCATTAAATTGTGTCGAGTGGATGAGGAGAGATGGTGCGCACAAGATTGTATCTATGTATATAGTATAGTAACAAAAAGCAAAGTCCCATAACTCTGCAAGTTTTTTTTTTCTGAAAGAACCTAACATGCCCCATGCACAACTACTGTTGTTACTGATCACTTGTGTGAAGTTTCATTAAATTGTGTCAAGGGGATGAGGAGAGATGGTGCGCACAAGATTGTGTCTACGGACAGACAGACAGACGGACGGACAGACAACCTGAAACCAGTATAACCCTTACAACTTTGTTGTCGGGGGGTACAATAAAATTTTGTGTGGAATAATAAATCAACTAATTAACCAGGAATCCAAACAAAATCCCTTCAATTTGTTACTGTTAATACCCCAGTCACACATACGGCGTGGATAGCTATGTCTAGCCACAGATAGAAATGCAGTAATCCGTATCAATCCGTACCTGAGCTGCACCTTAAAATAGTAAATTTTATCTATATATCAATATGTATTAATCATATCAAATTATTATGTGTGGCATTTGTGTTTCAGTATGTATACTTAACATCACTAGAAAATGTAAGTTCTAAGTAAGTGCTAGTTATAATGTTGTTCATTTCACATCTTAAAACTTCTTTTTTCTCATCCCCACTGAAACTAGAGCAGGACTATCACTTGTGACTTACCATCAAAGTTTTTACATCCATTTAGTATGTAATAATTATGTATGTTGTATACATACATCAAACTTGAAAGCCATAAACCACTGATATAGAAACATTAGGAAACATTAAAAGGGTTCAGCAGAAAATAAACTCCAACTGCTTTCACATAAACCCATCATATTTTGAGAAGTATTCAAACATAAAAAACATCTCCCTTTGATTACAATATACTCATAGCTTCAACAAGGCAGTCTGAAAGACAGCTAAATCCCCCGCCACTGGTATGGATAGTGAATTGGTAAACCTTTGACCTTGAGCTGTGACCTTGACCTTGAGCTGACATGGCTGACCCATGAATTCTGCACATCGTCTAGATGAGGTGATCATTTGACCCAAGTTTCATGAAAATCCTAAAAGGTGTTTGGGAGATACAGAACTCAAACCTTTGACCTTGAGCTGTGACCTTGACCTTGAGTTGACATGACTGACTCATGAGTTCTTGAAGAGGTGATCATTTGACCAAACTTTAATGTAAATCCTTCAAGGGGTTTAGGAGATACAGAATGGACACAAAATGGAAGGCTGAAACCTTCGACTCTAGGTTGTGACCTTAACCTTGAGCCGGCCTGGCTGACTCATCAATTCTGCACATCATCTTGATGAGGTGATCATTTGACCTAAGTTTGATGAAAATCCTTCAAGGGGTTTAGGAGATACAGAGCGGACACAAAATGTAGGCTCAAACCTTTGACCTTGAGTTGTGACCTTGACCTTAAGCCAACATGGCTGACTCATGAGTTCTGCACATCATCTTGATGAGGTAATCATTAAATCCAAGTTTCATAATATCCTTCAAGAGCTTTAAGAGATACAGAGCGGACACAGAATGGTAGGCTCAAACCTTTGACCTTGAGTTGTGACCTTGACCTTGAACCGACATGACTGACTCATTGGTTCTGCACATTGTCTTGATGAGGTGATCATTTGACCCAAGTTCATGAAAATCCTTCAAGGGGTTTAGGAGATACAGAGCGGACACAAAGGACGGAAGGAGACCATTCCTATAATAAAGTTTCATATGCAACTTCTGGCAAATAAAGATTCACTGTATATCTTGTGAACTCATTTCATTTTCTGATCATGAAGATTTATGGTTTTGGTGAAAAAGATTGTTTCATTGGTATTTGATTTCATGGACTGATAAAACCATGAAAACTAGAATGATTGTACAGTAATACACCTACTTGTGTTTGCATGAATAAAGTCCTGTACTGGCATCCTTGCTGATACAAGAAAATTCACTTCCATCTTCTCAAGCCTGGTCCTTAATGTACAACTTTCCTTTAATATAAACATCCATCTGAAATAGCAAAGAATATAATATACCTCAAGAAGATAGGCCAACTAAATAAGTTACTGTTGTTTGACAGACACTTATTTTCAAAGCTATTTTTTGTTGAAATTGAGGTAGATACTCTGTTTAATAGGTAACTGATAGGAGTCAGTGGTTAGCAGGTTAAACCACTGTGCTAGAAGCCTGGTATCAATTTTCTGTTGCACACCGGAGTATCAATTCCCAGTTGTGACTAGATGTTAGTGCTAGGTAATTCCTTAAACTGGTACTTTTTGCAGCTGTATCAGCCTAGACATGATGCTGGGGAGGTACGATGACACCTGCTATGTTCCATCCATTCCAGGTAGGTACTTTTGTCAACTACCCACTTTAATTTTATGATAGTCTCTCTATTGCTGAGACATTTGTTAAGTACAGAAATACAACGACTTAGATATCTGATTCTTGTCTTTATTCTCAATCACGGTAATAAGTTACATTTGAAAGGGTCAAAGGTCAAAAGTAAATACATATTGAGATGATGATGAAAACGTTTACTTATTGTTGGTGCTGTAAAGCCTGTACTACCAGCTCCCAGTGGCAACACCTCCCCTGATGGTAAAGTTGGCAGCACTTGTTTTTTTCCTACAACTGTGATGGCAAAGACAGCTTTGTTCGTAACATAATCCTTTATTCTTTAATAACTACAGCATCATTACATTTTAGGAATAACTTAGTAACAAAAAATATATTTTTGTTATAGTTTATTTTAAACAGGAATTACTGGCACGCGAGTAGTCCCCGGACACACTCCTACAATGCCCTATTTTCGAGATTCTTCTAAATATTTTTGGGTCTAATGTGAGAAGTTTATCAAGTTCATTTTTCAGGTAATCAAATGAATATAATAATCATGGAAATCCTACAGCATGGTTACTTGTTTACATTTTCACTGGTGGGGCTTCCGTTTTTATTGTGGATGCGAAAAAGAGGTCTGTCTGGAGGGTTTTAAAATTAAGGCTACATGTCTTTACTTCACGACTAGCAGACATACACTTTCAACAAGAAAACTTATTTTCTTTGTGACAAAAATACTAATTTGCCAAAATAGTTCATTATTGTAAAATTAATATCTGTGACTTAAGCATAATTATCCTATTTTCTGTTGTCGCAAATTTTGTGTGGCTGGGACAAATAAATATGACTTGTGATCTTTTTACAGTTATATAAAATATCATTTGTCTTTTTCATAATTCCAGCTCATATGGGCAGTTCCAAAAAGTATATTCATTAAGAACTGGTGTCCCGGCATTACTATCAAGCACGTTAAAATTTGACCTTCTACAGACCCCTTTTCTTGCCTCGCTAATCCCCCACGAACGTGATGTCATTTCAAAGGAAAAACCCTAAATTGATAATACCGGAGCTGAGGTATATAAAATCTATACACCTCTATATTTTCATGACGCATAGGTGCTTTGGAATTTCCGTTGCCATGACAACAGAAACAACATTTATATGAAAAATATGGTAGATTTTGATTTGTCTTAGATGACACAATTACAATATATTAGTTTCTAGTTTCTGGAGCAACATAAGAAAAACAGCGATTTTTCAGCATTTTACACTACTAATTATACAATAGTTATATCATGTCACTAATACAGGTTTTCTCATGGAATGGCCCAAATTTATTATTATGTAAATCGTCTTTTTTTTTGAGATTGTACAATTTCTGTCCGGGGAATACTTGCGTGCCAGTAATGTGTGATGTGAATCTAAGTACAGCACTAATGAGATATATTATTAATTCCTTTTTAGATCAAAAGGATTTAAAATTACCAAGACAACACATTCTTGACTAGTTTCGACCTTTATGTCTTCGTCAGAAATAACAACGTACAAAACAATTCCTTTTTATAAATTTATGTTACAATTATATATATCTAAACATTTCTTCTCACCTGCTGGAGGGTTAGAAACACTTAGAGCCAAGCCGTTAGCTAGGGAACCGAGGTTTGTGGATGAGGAAAAGAAGTATCCATCCTGACACTGAACTACTGGGCAACATTCACCAGACTTCTTCACTACACGGCCATAACTTGGCAAGTTGTTGTACGATGGATATCTACAAAATGCCAAAGAGAAATACGTAATTCAATAAAATATTTGGCATTCAAGGAAAATCATTCAGACATTATTCTGCAGTATAAATCAAGTACAGATTCAATAAAAAAAATACATTAGCTGGTTCCATTGTTCTAAGGTATTTTCTTATCATATGGTGATTTTCTAGCTTTTGATGGTAGAGGAATTCGGTAGGTACACCGCCGTCCTCTATTTCAGTGACAGTCTGGCCCCTGGGTTGGATCATCCACCTTCCGTTAGTCATCTCTAATAGTTACCACACATGAATAAGTTATCTCTAATAGTTACCACACAGGAAAAAGTCATCTCTAATAGTTACCACACATGAATAAGTCATCTCTAATAGTTACCACACAGGAATAAGTCATCTCTAATAGTTACCACACAGGAATAAGTCATCTCTAATAGTTACCACACATGAATAAGTCATCTCTAATAGTTACCACACATGAATAAGTCATCTCTAATAGTTACCACACAGGAATAAGTCATCTCTGATAGTTTCCACACATGAATAAGTCATCTCTAATAGTTACCACACATGAATAAGTCATCTCTAATAGTTACCACACATGAATAAGTCATCTCTAATAGTTACCACACATGAATAAGTTTGGTTTGATTTGAAATCATTCTACACCCAGAGTGCGGTTTTGAACCCAAAGCAGTGACGGACAAGTGACTGGAACTGTTCTTAACTATTTTTGGTGTTTTTTATTCTTTTTTTCCTAAATACATCAAACTTTTCAACAGTTCATAAATAAACAAGAGGACCATGATGGTCCTGAATCGCTCACCTGTTCCCACATGACCCAGTTTTGAGTATGACGTCGTTTTTTCTATTATTTGACAAAGTGACCTAGTTTTAGAGCTCATGTGACCCAGTTTTGAACTTGACCTAGATATCATCAAGATAAAAATTCTGACCAATTTTCATGAAGATCCATTGAAAAATATGGCCTCTAGAGAGGTCAAAAGATTTTTCAAATTTTAGACCTACTGACCTAGTTTTTGACCGCAGTTGACCCAGTTTCAAACTTGACCTAGATATCATCAAGATGAACATTCAGACCAACTTTCATACAGATCCAATGAAAAGTATGGCCTCTAGAGAGGTCACAAGGTTTTTTTATTATTTGACCTACTGACCTAGGTTTTGATGTCACGTGACCCAGTTTCAAATCTGATCTAGATATCATCAAGATAAACATTCTGATCAATTTTCATGAAGATCCATTCAAGGGTATGGCCTCTAGAGAGGTCACAATGTTTTTTCATTATTTGACCTACTGACCTACTTTTTGAAAACACGTGACCAACTTTCAAACTTGTCCTAGATATCATCAAGATGAACATTCTGACCAATTTTTATGAAGATCCATTCATAAGTTTGGCCTCTAGAGAGGTCACAATGTTTTTCTATTTTTAGATCTACTGACTTAGTTTTAAACCGCACGTGACCCAGTTTCAAACTTGACCTAGATATAATCAAGATGAACATTCAGACCGACTTTCATACAGATCCCATGAAAAGTATAGCCTTTAGAGAGGTCACAAAGTTTTTCTATTATTTGACCTACTGACCTAGTTTTTGAGGCACGTTATCCAGTTTCAAACTTTACCTAGATATCATCAAGGTAAACAATCTGACTAATTTTCATGAAGATTTTGTGAAATATCTGGCCTCTAGAGAGCTCACAAGGTTTTTCTATTTTTAGACCTACTGACCTAGTTTTTGATCACACGTGATCCAGTTTCAAACTTGACCTAGATATCATCAAGGTGAACATTCTGACCAACTTTCATAAAGATCCCATGAAAAATGTGACCTCTAGAGTGGTCACAAGCAAATGTGTATGCACGCATGCACGGACAAACAACGGACGACGGACACTGCGTGATCACAAAAGCTCGCCTTGTCACTTTGTGACAGGTGAGCTAAAAACAAGAAATGAAAACTGGTAAGTGTACTTATATTTTACCTAAATGTTTTTGAATGATTGCATTCTTACCTTAATTCTATAGCTAAGTTTCTGCAAAATCAATTGATAAATTACTAAACAAGAGGGTCATGAAGGCCTGTATCGCTCACCTGACCTATTGACCTAAAGACCATCAAGATTAACATTCTGAACAAGTTTCATTAAGATATGGTCATAAATGTGAGTATTAACTAGTTTTTCCTTTAATTTGACCTGGTGACCTAGTTTCTGACCCCACCTGACCCAAATCAAACTTGACCTTAAAGATCATCAAGATTAACATTCTGACAAAGTTTCATTAAGATATGGTCATAAATGTGGCCTCTAAAGTGTTAACTAGCTTTTCCTTTGATTTGACCCTGTGACCTAGTTTTTGACCTACCTGACCCAATACGACAACCCTTGGACCAATAACAAGGCCAATATGAAATTGCTTGATTAATAACATTATATTATTTAACTTAGGTAAATTTGACGACAAACCACTCGAAGTCCTCGACAGTATGTTAAAGAGTATAAATACCTCTTCCACTTTTTGCTCTCTCTTCCTTCATCTACCACTTCTTTTCTGCTTTCAACCTGCAGTGCAAGTATTTTTCATTCAGATGTGTCTTTTACAATAAAGAACATTAGGAAGTTACAGTCTGTTAAATTATTGCATGAATTTGAAGAAAATGGAATAATATTAGATCCTTATCAGATGGAATCCTCTTTCATAGATCTCAGTTTTTCGGTATGGAATTATATTTCCCATTGTTCTGCATTAACATGCTATGACTGTCAAATTTTATTATAAGACATGTTAACTGAATTTGCAAGAGACTGAACAAGAGCTGTCACAGGAGACAGCACGCTTGACTATTTCAATGCTGGATAGTGAAACTGGGCACATCTGAGGAAGCTGGAGCTGTTATTGGAGTGTTTAATGACTCCAATGGTGGATGAAGGTATTGGACAATAGCTTGAGTCTGTGTCAAATATATTAAGTAATAAGAGTGATACAAATCATGTGTATCAAAACACTAAATAAGTATAATTCTAAGCAAAAAGGGGACGTAATTCATAAAATATTGGTGCAAGAGTTATACACCGCGAGTCATATGATGTGGGTGACAATGATGAAAAACTACTATAACTGAGATAGAGTGAAAATGCATAAAAATTAACCTTAAATTCTAAGTAAAAGGGGCATAATTCATGAAAAACTGGTGCAAGAATTACATGTAAGTACCTTGTGGGTGATAAGGTAGAATAAGGTAGAACCACTAATTTAAGTTTGAATCAAATCCATTTAGAAATTACTGAGATAGAGTGAAAGTGCATCAAAACTTTCTGAAATTCTAAGTAAAACGGGGGGAGGGGGGGGGGGGTAATTCATGAAATACTTGTGCAAGAGTTATGCATATTTTGTCATATGATGTAAGTGACAATGTGGAACAACTAATTCAAGTATGAATCAAATCTATTTAGTGATAACTGAGATATAGTGAAAATGCATCAAAATTAACCTTAAATTCTAAGTAAAAGAGGGCATAAATCATAAGAGTTATGCACTTTGTGTCATATGATGTGAGTAATAAGGTGGAACAACTATTTAATGCTTGAATCAAATCCACTTAGTAATAACTGATATAGAGTGAAAGTGCATCAAAACTTTAACCTGAAAGTCTAAGTAAAAAGGGGGATAATTCATGAAATATTGGTGCAAGAGTTATGGCCCTTGTGTCATATGATATGAGTGAAGAGGCTGAATAACTATTTTAAGTTTAAATCAAATCCATTTAGTAATAACTGAGATAGAGTGAAAGTGCATCAAAACTTTAACCCGAAATTCTAAGTAAAAAGGAGGGATGATTCATGAACTATTGGTACCAGAGTTATGGACCTTGTATAATATGATGTGGGAGATGACGTGGAACAACCACTTTCAGTTTGATTCAAATCCTTTTAGTAATAACTGAGACAGATTAAAAGTGCATCAAAACATTAACCTGAAATTCTAAGTAAAAAGGGGAGATAATTCATGAAATATTTGTGTGAGAGTTATGGCCCTTGTGCCATATGATGTGGGTGATGATAAGGAATAACTATTTAAGTTTGAAACAAATCCATCAAGTAATTAAAGAGATAAAGTGCATCAAAACTTTAACCAAAGTGCGGACGTGGAAGGACGCCGACGCCAGGTCGAGTAGGACAGCCTCTCCATACTTCGTATAGTCAAGCTAAAAATATCTCATATATAGGTGCTATCAACACTGACATATAAAAGAACTTATGTCTCTTGAATGAGACACCACGTATGTTGATGTTGAATGAGCCCTTAAAACTTTAAATAATTAACATTTTACTTGAGCACTGGCCATATTGGAATCTTGTTCCAATGCTTTTTAATCCTTAACCGACAGACATTTATAAACTTAAGTGTGAACATAGCTGGATTTTGGGGGATTTCGTAAGGACTTCATTTCCACTTGACACCTTTTCTGCTTGCATGCATCTGAACTGAATAATATGTACTTTTACCTTTTAGCCATTGTTGGATCCAAGGACAGTCATTATCAACATTATATACTGGCACATGAATAGTACTTGGGTGGATTGCCACTGTCTCCTCCCCCTCCACCTGCACAACCGTCTCACTCGTACTTGTTTGTGTTTCCTTGGCACCTATTGATAGTGGGTAATAAATAATTCTCTTACAGTGACTGACAGACAAAGATATATAATTAAGTCTATTTCAGTCTCTGAATATATAATATAATCACAGGAGTTTGAAATTCAACCAGTAAGATCACGGAATACATTCATCAAGAAAATAATATATACACATTTTACACAAAATAAACACTTTATACATCACTTAATATTGACCTGTGTTTTCACTGTATGCAGACATTTATTCCCTAATGAAGACTAACTCAATGTCAAAACTCTGGAATTAAAATACTGAAGAAACCTATTTGAAGTTGCTTATACTTTCACATCTATACAGAGTCTTTCTTATTGGTAGAATTTCAAACTCATGTGATATAATGCAATTCTCATTCAGCATTCTGATTATTAGATGAAATCTTCTTAAATGTGTCGAATCAGTGCAAAGATGAAACAGTTACAGTATGTAAATTAACTAGAAATGGAAACAGTATGTCTTGCCCTTCATGACTACAGTCAAACCTGTATTGAGCTGAAAAAGTGGCAACTTATACAATTTGTTGCTTATATAAGTGACATAAAACATAATAACAGTGTCAATGATTGATAAAGATGAATGGATGTTTAATCTTGGTGACCACAAACACAAGTTAAACTGTCTGTATATTGTAAACCACTTTCATACTATAAAATCCAAAGTACAATGTAAATGCAAATGTTTTCTGTTGATTTGAAATCAATTGACTTATTTTCAGCAAAATATACTGGAATGAGGTTAAGTGCAGTTCAGATTATTTTCTGGTACTTTCAAACTTGCACCTATAAAGTTGTGTTAATTAAGATGGGTGTTATGTGACAGTTGTCATAACAGTAACAAAATACCAAATAAATATTTGTTCATTCAGCTTTTACCAGTAAAGGAGTTTTTTATTTACAAATTACAACATATGATTTGTTATCCGTATTAGTTTACCAATTAATTTCATATATGTGGCTGGAAAACACCCACGTAGGCATTTTGTGAAGATGAAAGTTTTATGTGTTATATGTGAAGTATATGATATAAGTAGTTCATTGATGCCGGTAGTCACAATTCTAAGGTCAAATTAAGGTCAAGAAATTAGGTCAAAGGTCTTTAAGTTTTAAGTGCAGTTTTTACTAATTTCACTTATATGGCATCATATCTTCGCCATTTTGATGAAATAAGTGAGTAAAAACGGTATTTAATTGAAGCCAACTATGAAAATAAATCACTATATGCAAATTAGCTCATTTGCATATTAACTAATATTAATGAAAATGACAAAATTGTACAAAATTACGATAAAAATTGGCATGTATGTACAGCTGTACAATATTTATTGTTTTATATATAATTTTCATGATTTGAAAAACAGAAAGGTAACAAATGATATGTGAGATACTCGTTTCTTGATAAACACAACTGTTTATATCGCCATCAAAAGTGTTTATGTGTAGATACTGCTAGAAGTGGGTGGGTTGAGTTGACTTCTGACCAACAGTTATCTTTAGCATAATTGTGTAGTTGTTTTCACAAAAG
Source organism: Mercenaria mercenaria (assembly GCF_021730395.1). Classification (NCBI taxonomy): domain Eukaryota; kingdom Metazoa; phylum Mollusca; class Bivalvia; order Venerida; family Veneridae; genus Mercenaria; species Mercenaria mercenaria. The sequence continues at coordinate 54,211 of NW_026463532.1, forward strand.
CAATGCAATTCTTTTGTATTAGGTACACATCTGCCGCTATTTCAAACTGTGAACCTATGTCACACAGCCAATATTATATTGGCTGCCAATTTTTTCAAAATGGCGACCAAAACCACCACAAACGGTAAGTATGTTCAAAAGTATGCATATATATGAGCGTTTACATAAGTTTTAATGTAATTTATTGCAACATTAAGATTGATAAATACAACTGATAATAAGACCATACGCCATGTAGGCAACCTCAGATAACCAAAATGGCGCTTATTTTTTCAAAATGGCTGCCAAATGTCAATATGTTAAGGTTTCTTTGCATACATTATAGAGTTTACATAGTTGTTGTATGTAGTTTAGCACAGTATTGTGATTGAAAAACATTACTATTTTAAATCAGGATGACACCATCTCAGACAACCAATAAGACAGCCACTTTTCACAATGACCGTCAAGTAGTCAGTATGTTCAGTTTTTCTAATTTACTGGAGAATGTACAAAAGGTTTTATGTAAGGTTTTGAAGTATTTTGACTGATAATTAAACAATATACTATTTAAAACATATATTGGGTTTACAGACAGGATAGCCTAGATTGGTATCAATAGTATACTTGGTATAACGACTTGGCACTAAACGTATCTAGTGGTATAGAGAAGGCAAATATGTATCTTTGGCATATCGGCAGGCAAACTTTGCTTTTCATACATGTCATTATGGATATTCTTAGGATACAGACAGGCAAACTGTGTAGAAGTGATATATAGTCAGACTATTTTTGGTACCATTTGTTTACAGACACACCATCCGAGCTAAATATTGATGCCACTATCGGTATCGAGGGTATACAGACATGCCTCTCTGGGTATCCTTTGTATGCATACTGGCCCTACTTGCTAAACATACAGACATCTGGGGAAAACCTGGCTATACATATAGACAACAATAGGTAGCCTTGATACAGAGACAGATAAAATGGGTATCCTAGTTATACAGGAAAATTATCCTGGGTATACATACATGTACATTCCACTATGGGTATCTTAGTTATACAATCATTCACTTTGTGTGTTTTGTGCATACATGTATAGCCACCCTGACCATACATACTGTCCACTTTGGGTACCTTGGCAATGAATACAGGTCATGGGTATACAGAAAGGCCTATCTGGGTATCCTGTGCATACAGACAGGTCATATTGGCTCAGTAACACATGTACACATACTGACAAATACTGGTATACTGAATACACAGACAATTCTGGGTATTCTGGATATACAGAAGGGCAAACCAAGTTTCCTTTCAACTCTGGATATTCTGGGTATACAGGCATGTCATCCTGGCTTTACAGCTGTATATAAAGGCTGCTAAGGGTATCTTCGATTTACATACACACAATTCTGGGTATCTTGGGTATATAGACACGCCATCAAGGCTATATATTCAGGTCACCTTGGATGGCATTGGTATACAGACAGGTTACCTATGTATCCACGGTATAAAGTCATGCCACTCTGTGTAGCCTGGATATACAAACATGTCATCGTGGCCGTACATACTGGTCATAATGGATATCCCGGTTTTACATAATAAGCCTTTCTGGGTAAACTAGAAATGTGTCCATGGGACACAGATGCCCCCACTACATGACATTAAAATGACAATTTTTTCCCAGGCCAGGGGCCATAACTCCTACAATACTGAATTAATCCGGACACAAAATCCCAGGTGCACAACTGCACATGCTGACCAACATTCCTGTAAACTTTGGTGACTCTAGGTCAAATACTTTTGGAGCTACGCGCAACACAACATTAAAATGACCAATTTTTAACTAAGTCAGGAGCCATAACTCCTACATGACTGAATGAATCCGGACGCGAAACCCCAGGTGCACAACTGCACATGCTGACCAACATTCCTGTAAACTTTGGTGACTCTAGGTCAAATACTTTTGGAGCTACGCATGACACAACATTAAAATTACCAATATTTTAATAAGTCAGGGGCCATAACTCCTTCATGATTAGACGAATCCGGACGCAAAACCCCAGGTGCACAACTACACATGCTGACCAACATTCCTGTAAAGTTTTGTGACTCTATGTCAAATACTTTTGGAGCTAGGCGCGACACAACATTCTCGGAAGATCGGACGGACGGACAAGAGCAAATCTATATCCCCCCCCCCCCCCCCCCCCCCCCCACTACTGAAACTGAAACTGTTTTATTTGATTAAACGCCTATTTTTACGGAAAACATATTCAATGGCGTTTTACAAATACATAAAAATACGACAAACAAATAAGATATTTAATGACATATAACATAAATGAGCATAAATATCATTGTGAATAAACTATTTAGTAAGCATTAAAAAAAAAGATCAGACATCAGATAAGATTAATAAAATATTAGAACATTAAGATACGGTAAGACAGCTGTTTGTTATCAAGGTAAGAATTCGAATGTATTTACACAATAAAATCATCCAGTTCACGTTACTTCAATCTCTTAAAAAAATACAGTCACAGTTTCTAAAAGAGTGCATAGTAATTTCCAAAATAATGAGTTTTCAACTTCTTTTTGAAAACATCTATTGTGTCTGAGTTCCTTATTTCGAGAGGCAATTCATTTCAGAGTTTAGGTCCAACAGTACCAAAACTTCTGTCGCTGAACGTTTTGCGCTTGTTGAAAGGAACAACGAAACACCCAGTAACGGAATTAGAAGAACGCAAGTTCCTTGTCTGTGTTTGTTTTACGAGAAGTTCAGAAAGATATTCTGGAGAGTTTCCAACTGAACAATTATACATGTAGGTGAGCATTTTGAATGTGATTCTGGCTTTGATTGGTAGCCAGTGAAGGTCATACAGCGCTTGCTTGGAACTGTCATATTTTCTTCGATTTAGGACAAGTTTTGCACACATGTTCTGAATTCGTTGCAATTTGTTTACTTCGCTAGGCCAGTATATGCGTTGAGTATGCCTGGTATATGGACAGGTCACCTGAGTGCACCCTAGGTAGACCACCTTAAGTATCCTGGGTATACAAAAATCCTGACCGTTTACTTAATGTCACCGCTATGAATATCCTGGGTATAAGTACATGCCACCGGTGTACCGGTATAAAGGCAAGTCTATCTGGGTATCCTTGGTATACTGTCAGGTCTTCTTGGCTATAAATACAGACCACTATTGGAACCTGGGTACTGCTATTTGTAAACTTGCTATACATAAAGACCACTCTGGGTATACTGGGTATATAGGTCTTCCTGGTTATATATACAGAAAACTCTGGGTATCCTAGGTGTTCAAACAGGCCTCTCGTGGTATCCATTTTATACATATAGGCTATCTGGGCTATATATGCATGCCAATACAGATATCCTTGATACACAGAAAGACCGGCAATGTATCCAAGGTAGACAGGTCACTCTGGGTAAGTAATATATGGATAAACATACAGGTCAGGTTAGTGATACATATAGATACACTTTGAGTGGCCGTGGCATAAAAAGAGGCAACTGTTGGTACCTTAGGAATAGATGCAGGACATTTTGGGTATCTGGGTTATACAGGCTGACAACATGTGTATCCTGTTTATACTGACAAACCATCATAGCTATACATATTTATATATGCCAGTTATATACATACGCTTCTAATTACGCTTCACAACTTTGCATCAACAGCGTAAAATAATGGATCTAAGTTTGCACGCATACAAAAGATACCACGGGTGACATGTATGACTGTATTCCTATACTGAGTAATACCCAACGTAACATATCATATACTAATGTGGATTGCATGACGAAATGTGGCAGTTAAATGTGCAAATGCTACCGATCCAACCAGGTCTGCATGTTTGAATGTGCACGCGAGGCTATTTATATACCAACTTTAGAAATGTAAATGGCAACAAGGACAATAAAGTTGTGACATTTTTATAACAATGTCTTATGGTATTGTATATAGAGAAAAGACTATGAGCAAGATTGAACTGTGTAAACTACGCTGTGCAGTATTTGTATAAGTGTTAAATACTAATAATATATATTCTTAATGCATGGAATATTTACAAGCTTTACTTGGACATTTATAAAACTGATAAGATTCTTATCAACTAAGTTAAGAACAGATATATATGTACTAAATGAACGTTTTAAATGCATATTTGATACATTTCAATTAATATTCATGAGTATGCAAATGAGCTGAAAAGCTCTTAATTAATATTTATTAAGAACATTATTCCAAAATCGAAATATCTTACTATCTCAAAATATGGTTTACATTTGAGAAATGTAAATATTGTCAGTCTTTTTAATATTTGTTTTTTCATGATTAATGTACCCCACCCACTTTTGACAGTATTTACTCTTGCAAACAATAAATTATGATACAAACAGATATATATTTATATAAAGTAATGTTTCAAATGTAATAGGGAATCGATCCTACCGATTTTCGTCGCGAAGAAAATCGGGATCGAATCCCACTACGGTAACATACGAGGGTATCCAAACAACACATACTATCCAAATAAAAAAATATGGAGTTCCGGTTTAGACCATGGGCGTGCGACGACCCCGATGAAATTTGGGATATCACGGTCTTCGTTAATGTTAATAAGCGTCCGTCAGATCAGTAGGCGAAACGCAATATCCGCACAATAAGATGTCTGCGACCCGAAAGAATATTCAAAGTAAGCTGTTAATTTTGTTGCGTCAGAAGCTAATCAGCCGGTAACGTGACTACACTGATATAATTTGTGATACAAACATGCTTTTTTCAATACTGAGTAGCATTTTTAAACGGCGACATTTTGAATATTTTTATATTTAGAGTGAGAGTGGATACAGTACTGTTACACTGGCGCCGACATTTTGAAAATTTGAGAAAACAAAAACATTCTCCAACGAGTTCTTCAGCTCGGGGAATGAGAGAATAGATTCACCTTTGTGTCGCTTTTCAGATCGTATTTTAATTCCTTTCCGGTACTTTAGTTTCTTTGAACTTCTCTGTTACTCCATCGTCGGATACCCACGGGTGATCCATTCCGTTACCTCCATAGATGTATGAAGCGTTAGCGTAATTAGCAACCGTGGGTATCCGACGATGCTATTACTCACTAAGCATACAGTATTGAATTTTTAGAATTAAGAAATCCGTGATTTTACTTGCAGGCATGACTGATAAATGGAATTATTTTACTTTTATTGATCGCGGCCGATGAGGCCGCGATCATATTGAATAGGACAAGTATTTGCACGATGGGGAAAATATTTCATGATGGACCTGTCAATTCTTTACTTATGTGTGAAACAGGTCTCATAAGCGTAAATACGACTAGCTTCTACTGATTATAAAACATACCGTACGATTTGTTGTGAATCAACTGTTGTTGTACTTTTAGTAGTTCAACCGCCACCCTTGTTTAAGAGCAACATTTAAAAAACACGTTTTTTTTTTCATCCTCAAGTAATAAGTAAGTAGACTCGCCCAGTTTAATCAATCTAGACGCATAATCTACATAGAGCGCTTACTTCACCCGATTTACATTCGGAACATTTTCACGCGTTTCGGGCTTTATCGTATGTTTAACATGGGATTTTTGAACCGTCCAAAGATGTTTGTCTCATTGTTTATTTTTTTTTTAATAAAAATGTTACTGCTTTCATTGTCTACCACTTTTTTTCCACCCTTGCCTGAAAAAACAGTAATGAGTTTGTACACTGTTCAGACAATTGTGCTCTGTTGAAATTTAACCAAACACAAGTTTACCTGCATAAACAGAAAGCATGATATGTCACCATGCGCGGATCCAGATGGGGGGTGGGGACCGGGGGTCCGGACCCCCTCTGGAAAATCTTTAAAAAAGGAAAGAAGACAAGAAGGAAAGAAAATGTTTTTCGAAAAAGGCAACATTAGGACTGCATGTAAAGTATATGCGGCTGCTGCTACATACGACCCCGACATAATTCATATTATTTATCTAAAAGAAACTAAGAATTTTACCTTCAAGAAAGCTTGATTTTATCATTTTCGCAAATTTAACAGGTTAGTCCATAAAACTGTCCCAGAATGCAAAAAATGAAGTGCCAAATTGCAGAATTTCCAGGGCGGGTGGGGGTGGGGGATCGGACCCCCTCTGAGAAAATTGGCTGTGTCCGTGCATGGTCACTATACCTGTCCAGTACTGGACATTATGGTAAACGCTTCATTCCTGCACAAATGACAATTTCGCAACTTCTGTCCGGTTTGTACAAGTTTCTGGTCGCGATAAACCATTTGACTTGTATAGAATATGGACGGCACTCCAGTACAGCATGTGCATGGATGGATCTGTTGACATTTTTAGAAACGTGAGTAACTAACTTTCCATTGTATAATAATAATGTAAACAAACACCCCACACATAAAAAGCATAGAAATTCCTTATTGCTCAGCCTTAGAAATATAGGGAATCGGGTCGGCTTATAGAAAAAATATAGATTTTAAACAGGCTGGTAATATTGCCCGATCGGGCTTTCGACATAAAAACTAACATTTTTTGAAAAATAGTAAAGATATTTCTTTCAAACTTGGTTCATTTGACACAAATTAAAATAAAAATAACTTGGTTGCCTTCCGTTTTGGTAGAATTATTTCCCCTTTTCAGATTTTTATGACGCATAATTTTTGAATTCCAAAAAAATTATGTGTTAATGCATTACATTATGCTATTTGCGTTTGTTTCGTATATTCCACACTCATTTGACACCGTGCAAGTTGAGCTTATGATTCTGCCGATAAGCTGTGCTCAGCCTAATTAAAGGGAATCGGATCGGTTTATAGAAAAAAATATAGATTTTAAACAGGCTGGTAACATTGCCCGATCGGGCTTTCGACATAAAACTAACATTTTTTGGAAAATAGTAAAGATATTTCTTTCAAACTTGGTTCATTTGACACAAATTAAAATAAAAATAACTTGGTTGCCTTCAGTTTTGGTAGAATTATTTCCCGTTTTCAGATTTTTATGACGCATAATTTTTGAAGTCCAAAAAAATTATGTGTTAATGCATTACATTATGCTGTTTACGTTTGTTTCGTATATTCCACACTCATTTGACACCGTGCAAGTTGAGCTTATGATTCTGCCAATAAGCTGTGCTCAGCCTAAATATAGGGAATCGGATTGGCTTATAGAAAAAAATATAGATTTTAAACAGGCTGGTAACATTGCCCGATCTGGCTTTCGACATAAAAACTAACATTTTTTGAAAAATAGTAAAGATATTTCTTTCAAACTTGGTTCATATGACACAAATTAAAATAAAAATAACTTGGTTGCCTTCAGTTTTGGTAGAATTATTTCCCCTTTTCAGATTTTTATGACGCATAATTTTTGAAGTCCAAAATAATTATGTGTTAATGCATTACATTAATCCTTTCATTATGCTATGGGCGTTTGTGTCGTATATACCACACTCATTTGACACCGTGCAAATTGTCAACAGTCGGGATAGCGTTGATAAGCGCAACTTGGCGCAGACATGCAATTCAGCTCGATCTTTCTTTGGAATATGTAATACTGTTTACATGTCGTACTGATACAACCACATTTTAAAATAAATCCGTATTGATATGGCCACATTTTAAGATTAAGTCATATCTGATCCCTAACAAATTCGTAATTACAAAAATACAGCCCTTATCTGGAGCTCTGAAGCATGCTCGATTAGTTGGTCAGAATTATGAAGGAATTGAATTCAAACTGTTCCATAAATGCAAGAGTTTAAGAGTTAGTCAGAACCATAATCATGCAGAAGATGTAATTACTTTCACAAATCACAGGGCTCAAATTTTGGACTCGCTAAATGAAGTCAGTTTCATGGAATGCGAGTTAAGATAAAAATTTCACACAATTTATTTTGCAAATACAAATAATAGTCAAAATTGTTGCGGTTTTGGTTAATGTTTGTAGATTCGCTTTCATTTGAGGATAACAGAAATCACATCTTTTTTTGGTTAGCCAGTTTTTGTTGAATGGATTACTGATTATATTAAAAGAAATGTAGAGGTCTATCTTATAATTAAATCTAGAACGCAGGCTATCTTACTAATTCTTACATGTATACAGTTGAATCGGTATTTATAATATTAAGTAAGAAAATTTGCCTTGCCGTAGTTTCAGCCAGTAGTTAAGTTACGCCATCAATGATGCGTTCCGAATTACTTTGAGGGTCATTTTGAGTTATAACGCACAAAATTGTATGCCAAGGAAAACCGTGCAAACAATATTGATGTTCTAGCATGATTTTTAGGATATTCTAACATTTTTAATTGAAAGTCTAAATTTGCAAGTAGATTTCAGATTTAGCAACAAGAAAAAAAAGCTACGTGCTAAAATTTGCAGTACGTTGGTCAAAAAAGTTAAATTTGAGCTCTGCAAATGCAAACTGAAGCCGCTCACATTACTTGTTGTTCCGATGCATTCAATTCCTGTTCTTCTAGGAATCCCCAGTCGATCATGTCCCAAACAATATGATGAAGTATTTTGAGGGTATGAGCTAGACCAGTTGTTTTATGGTTCAAAATTCAGCTTTAAGTTCAGGCATGTGAAATAATAATTTGGTGTCAGGCTTGGAAAATTTTCTATCTGGTTGCCAGAATGGGTTAGTTGAAATCTGAATTTTGTACACTGCACACATACTCAAATATGTTTAAAGTTATATTTATACATTTATGAATCATGACCGTCACATACCAATAAACAATTGTAGCATTTTGTCGGCTCCTGTTTTCGTACTAAACTGAGGAAGGCAGAACAGATTCTTCTAGCTGCTTTACAAGTCTGTTTTTGCCTTTTAATGATATCGAGCAAAGTGAAGGTCATAGACCACCAAGTCAAAAAGGTACCTGGAATTCACTGGGTTAAAGTAATGTTTTGCTGTTCTGGCTGGTCAGTCGTGTAAACAAACCTATACTCATACAGTGACTTTTCTTTTTCAAAACTGAAATTTTAACCGCATTTACTTTGTTTCATTGTACATTTTGACAAAATTTGCTACTGTTTTATTTTTATGAAAAAAGTTTTATTTCACAAATTTCTCCCGCCATGCCAATAATATAATTAGGGTCATTTTATTGGCATGAAAATTGAAAAACTGCAAAAAAGATTGTAGCCCTTAGACCTTTGAAATTTCAAAACTGCTGGTTGTCCATGTTTTCTTAATTTGCTCACTTTTTTACTATTTTCAGGCATCTTGGTCTATTATACAGAGTATTGTTGTACTGCTCCAAAGTGCTTGTTGACAGACTGAAACCACTTGCTTGCAGCTCATAAGGTATTTCTATCTTTCTGTTTCTTTATTATATAGTTGCAGCTGTGGGCAGCAGTTTCAATCATTCAAAAAGCATGATAATTACTGTATACAAATTAGTATTTGTGTGGACAGATTTTTGCGATTGAGTCAGTGCACAGAATCAAATACCAAGGAACATTAGGCGTAAAAAAAATTGTCTGTTTCCTGTATCCTGACCTACCATAAATGTTTTTATGGCCTTTGAGAACATTTTTTTTTCAACTTTTTAACAAAAAGTTGCAAAACTGCACTGTTTATGCTTTAAGCATGGACAGTGATGTTATAAATCAACTTACTAATGCTCTAGAGGCAGAACACCCCTATTTGTATTTATTTTTTGACACAAAAATAATTTCCAAAAAATCTCCCTAAAAATAATTTTAAAAAATCCAAAGAAAAAGTTTTTCCGACCTACCTACCCTAATTATTTTTAGCATGTTACCGGAAACAAAGAATTTTTTTAGGCCTTAGTAAAGACTCCCATTTCATTTTCTTGATGAAAAAACATTTCTGGACAAAACCATAAAAATTAATACATGTATGCAAATTTAAACAATTATTAGCTCGATCACATGTCACAGGGTGACAACATGAGTTGATGTTCGTCATGTGTCAACAATTTGTAAAAAATCTTATTCAGAACCCTTGGGCAGATTTACACCAAACTTCAAAGAATGATCATGGGGTGGTCCTCTTTCAAAATTACCCAAAGGATTTAATTCCATATAGAACTCAACGAAAAGAAAAACTTTGAAAATGATTTCTTGTCAGAAATTGTTAGCCGGCAGGGCTTTTCATCCTTATATGACAGAGGCCTATATTCGGCCACTTCCCAATCCAAATATATTGCATTTTTTTCCCAGCATCCCAAAATGCAAGGTAACATTTCCCAAAAATCACATCAACAAATAGTTTAATTTTGTTAACAGCTTAGTATTACCGGAGGAAGCGGTTCTCAGATACTGATTTTTTAGTGAGCTTTTGTGATCGCGCTGCGTCCGTCGTCCGTGCGTGCGTCCGTAAACTTTTGCTTGTGACCACTCTAGCGGTCACATTTTTCATGGGATCTGTATGAAAGTTGGTTGGGGTCTCTTTTTATCAATTTACAATGTTTGATTTGTGTTTTACAGGTTTACTTCTTGAGAGCAGGCAGCTACAAAATGGAAGGTCAACAAATCCAGTATACTTGAAAAGCAAGAAAGAAACACCAGAAAATATGAAAAGACAGAAATACAAAGGAACTTGAATAAACAAGAGGACCATGATGGTCCTCAATCGCTCACCTCTTCCCACATGACCCAGTTTTGAGTATGACGTCGTTTTTTCTATTATTTGACATAGTGACCTAGTTTTTGAGCTCATGTGACCCAGTTTTAAACTTGACCTAGATATTATCAAGATAAAATACTGACGAATTGTCATGAAGATCCATTGAAAAATATGGTCTCTAGAGAGGTCACAAGGTTTTTCTATTATTTGACCTATTGACCTAGTTTTCGAAGATACGTGACCCTGTTTTAAACTTTACCTAGATATCATCAAGGTGAACATTCTCACTAATTTTCATAAAGATCTCATGAAAAATATGGCCTCTAGAGAGGTCACAAGGTTTTTCTATTTTTATACCTACTGGCCTAGTTTTTGTTCGCACGTTACCCAGTTTCGAAACTGATCTAGATATCATCAAGATGAACATTCAGATCAATTTTCATGAAGATCCGTTGAAAAATATGGCCTCTAGAGAGGTCAAAAGATTTTTCTAATTTTAGACCTACTGACCTAGTTTTTGACCGAAGTTGACCCAGTTTCAAATTTGACCTAGATATTATCATGATGAACATTCAGACCAACTTTCATACAGATCCCATGAAAAGTATGGCCTCTAGAGAGGTCACAATGTTTTTATATTATTTGACCTACTGACCTAGCTTTTTAAGGCACGTGACCCACTTTCAAACTTGACCTAGATATCATCAAGGTAAACATTCTGACAAATTTTCATGAAGATCCATTCAAGGGTATGGCCTCTAGAGAGGTCACAAGATTTTTCTATTTCAAGACCTACTGACCTAGTTTTTGATTGCAGTTGACCCAGTTTCAAACTTGACCTATATCTCATCAAGATAAACAATCAGACCAACCTTCATACAGATCCCATGAAAAATATGGCCTCTAGAGTGGTCACAACGTTTTTACATTATTTGATCTACTGACCTACATTTTGATGGCACATGACCCACTTTCGAACTTAACCTAGATATCATCAAGGTAAACATTCTGACCAATTTTTACGGAGATCCATTCACAAGTATGGCCTCTAAAGAGGTCACAAGGTTTTTCTATTTTTAGATCTACTGACCTAGTTTTTGACCGCACATGATCTTGTTTCGAACTTGACCCAGATATCATTAAGATGAACATTCAGACCAACTTTCATACAGATCCCATGAAAAATATGGCCTTTAGAGAGGTCACAAAGTTTTTCTATTATTTGACCTACGGACCTAGTTTTGAAGGCACGTGACCCACTTTCGAACTTCATCTAGATATCATCAAAATGAACATTCTGACCAACTTTCATACAGATCCCATAAAAAGTATGGCCTCTAGAGAGGTCACAAGGTTTTTCTATTATTTAACCTACTGACCTAGTTTTAGATGGCATGTGACCCACTTTCTTACTTGATCTAGATATCATCTAGATGAACATTCAGACCAATTTTCATACAGATCCCATGAAAAATATGGCCTCTAAAGAGGTCACAAGGTTTTTCTATTATTTGATCTACTGACCTAGATTTTGATGGCACCTGACCCACTTTCAAATTTGACCTAGATATCGACAAGATGAACATTCTGATTTAATTTTCATGAAGATCTCATGAAATATATGGCCTCTAGAGAGGTCACAAGGTTTTTCTATTTTTAGACCTACTGACCTAGTTTTTGATGGCCTGTGACCCAGTTTCGAGCTTGACCTAGATATCATTAAGATGAACATTCAGACTAACTTTCATACAGATCCCATGAAAAATGTGGCCTTTAGAGAGGTCACAAGGTTTTTCTATCATTTGACATACTGACCTAGTTTTTGACGGCACGTGACCCAGTTTCAAACCTGACCTAGATATCATCAAGTTGAACATTCTGACCAATTTTCATGATGATCTTGTGAAATATATGGCCTCTAGAGAGGTCACAAGGTTTTTCTATTTTTTGACCTACTGACCTCGTTTTTGAAGACACGTAACCCAGTTTCGAACTTGACCTAGATATCATCAAGATGAACATTCTGACCAACTTTCATAAAGAGCCCACAAAAAATGTGACCTCTAGAGTGGTCACAAGCAAAAGTTTACGGACGCACGGACGGACGTTCTAACGAAACGGTATTTATGTGACACCCCCATTGTTCTCTCTATTGTTCTAACAGTCACATAAAAAGAAAAAGTCACATAAACAGAACGGAATGAATGACATCAAAGAGAAAGTACCGTTATGCAGTCACTTAACCATCATTCTAACGAAACGGTATTTATGTGACACCCCCATTGTTCTCTCTATTGTTCTAACAGTCACATAAAAAGAAAAAGTCACATAAACAGAACGGAATGCATGACATCAAAGAGAAAGTACCGTTATGTAGTCACTTAACCATCATTTCGCGGGCACGTCCGTCCGTGCGTCCGTAAACTTTTGCTTGTGACCACTCTAGAGGTCACATTTTTTGTGGGATCTTTATGAAAGTTGGTCAGAATGTTCATCTTGATGATATCTAGGTCAACTGACGCACGGACGGACGGACGACGGACACCGCGCGATCACAAAAGCTCACCTTGTCACTTTGTGACAGGTGAGCAAAAAAATTTAAGGATAGGAATTCAGGATTTACTTGGAAACTAAATTTATTTTGAGAGCAGCAGTGATTGACTAAGCTCTGTTACTTTAAGAGATAATGTATTATCACATTGGTTTTGTTATTGTCGAGCCCGCTTGCGGAAGCGAAGACATAGTTGTCCAAATGTCTGTTCGGTGTATGTGCGTGCGTGCGTCCGTCCGGATTTGTTTGTCCAGACCATAACTTGGACATGCATGGAGCAATCTTGTTTATATTTGGTATGAATGTTAACCTCAGTGAGACGGAGTGTCATGCACAAACCCCAGGTTCCTATATCAAAGGCCAAGATCACACTTACAGGTCAAAGGTCAAATTCAAAAATGACTTTGTCTGGAGCATTTCTTCTTCATGCATGGAGGGATTTTGATGTAACTTGGCACAATTGTTCACCATCATGAGATGGAGTGTGATGCGCAAGAACCAGGTCCCTAGGTCTAAGGTCAAGGTCACACTTAGAGGTCAAAGGATACAAGAATGACAACTTTGTCCGGAGTATTTCTTCTTCATGCATGGAGGGATTTTGATGTAACTTGGCACAAATGTTCACCACCATGAGACGCAGTGTCATGCGGAAGAACCAGTTCCCTAGGTCTAA
>NW_026463533.1:0-72305 GCF_021730395.1 Mercenaria mercenaria
TTTTCTTTTTGAAGGTGATATAGGTTTTGATTTTTTTAATATTAAGATAACTGTTATTCAATATTATCCGTGTATATGCTTGCTCGCCTGTCTACCTTTTCATCAGTCAAATAAGGTAGAACTTGCTAAGACTTTATTGAATGTGTTTTACATGAAATCTGTTTTATAATTATAAGGCAGTCTGAAGGATATACCTACGTACCAGTTTACAAATATTTTATTTAGAGCAGGGAAATGTCTCTAAATGTATTCCTCTTTTTTTTTGTAAGTATATATATATAAATACTGTGTGAATCTAGGCGATGCTCTTGTTGAAAAACACGCACTGAGTGTATAAAACGGCAATGTTTAGCCGCATCTGCACTACGAAAATGGTAACATACTAATAGAATAACAAATCAAATTATCAAATTATCAACTTTAAGATGTCATCGTAAAAATCTCAAGTTATGCCACAAAGCAAAAAAAAAAAAATAAAAATGGATTGGCGAGAAACACAATGGCATATTTTTACATTGTTGTGAATTAAAGTCATACCGCTTTTCAAATAGCTACAAGGTCAGAAAAAGATAGAAACTGGTAAAGTTCTGCATGCCGGGCGTCAGTTAAAGTTTCCATACGGCGCTATATTCAGATTTACAACAATATAAAAATATTGAATATTTTGCTATTATGCGAAATAAAATTTGTTTCTTTTACGCTTTCACACTACTGATAGAAATAGAATAACCACCCAAATCGCATCAATACTTTTATATTTGCAAAAAATGTAAATAGCACGTCGGCTTGAGTTTCGTGATCAGTTGAGAATAAGCCCAGTGTCATAAAATGCTCTCTCTATATTTTATCCATATCGTTTTGTCTGTCAGTCAGTCTGTCTGTCTGTCTATATATATAATTGTATGTTCGTATGTCATGTACTACAGATGGAATCTGCGATAGATTGTCCTTGAAATGAAAAAAAAATTCTGTGACAACTAGCGGGAGCTAAAAGAAGCAATGTCAGATTGGGACAGATGTTGTATATTATATGCTTGAAATATACCATGTACAAGTCTTTAACAAAATTCTGTCGAGCATTATTTAAAGGTTTGGACCAAATAAGTTCCATTTAAGGAAAGTTAAAAAAAAACACCATTCTCAAATTTAAAATGTGTTGGTGTGTATATAATCAAAGAGTATCCAAACGTTCTGAAAAAAAATAGTAAAGCGTGTATATATCTTTGTATATTTTATATGATTACTTTTTCAGGGAAAACACATTTGAAATAGGACTGATTGTTTTATTGTTCCTGTTTATTGGTAAAACATTCGTGAAAATTTGGTATCCTTCTTCTCGGTCTCTTCGAAAAAAATGACCGAAAGGAATGTGAACGTGATTTTAAGATAAACATGTATTCAAGTTCATTCTATTCATTATTTATTTGATTGTTGTTGGCGTAGTCCTAGCTAGTTCAATCCATTGCTAATCAATCATAAGTGCAGCAAAATTTGAATTGTGAGACACATTTTCTATTTCAAGACAATGCTTGGGTACCGTTGTAAAAGTTTATTGTTTTAAAAATAAATGACTTTAATTCAGTTAAAAGTTCAGATCTTATTTGGAAAGATGTCGGGGTACTGGCAGAGTCATTTTGTTATTGTAATGTTTGAATGAAATTATTACATTCGAATATGCAAATGATCAATTCTAAGCATGGTTCTACATAAACTAGTTCTGCACAATTTTATAAACCGAAAGTAATGAAGTAACCTCATTGTTCTGGATAACATAAAATATAGGCTAGACTCGTCAGGGCCGCGCCATGAGAAAACCAACATAGTGGCTTTGCGACCAGTATGGATCCAGACCAGCCTGCGCATCCATGCAGTCTGGTCAGAATCCATGCTGTTCGCTTTTAAAGCCTATTGGAATTGGAAAAACTGTTAGCGAACAGCATGGGGCCTGACTAGACTGCGCGGATGTGCAGGCTGGTCTGGATCTATGCTGGTCGCAAACCCACTATGTTGGTTTTCTCATGGCACGGCTCATATTATATGATCGAAAATCTATGTATGAATTATTGGTGTTCATGCGTATCATAAATGAAATTGTCACTATTTTTATAAAAATGTAATTGTTAAAATGTTGAGAAATGAAATAATTCCAAAAATGTTTTCAAATCAGAATTTTTTTTTAGACATATATCATAATATCTAAAAAAGCGCATAGATATATATATTTTACTTGGCTATATATTCCAATTTACATGTACATAATTCAAAACAGTGATAAGAAGTTTTAATAAAATCTGCAAAGCAGAAAGTTTTCTGTTTGCAAAAATGTTATCGAATATCTTGTGTTTTATTTTGTATACATACTTCAGTCATGTTACAATTTTCTCTGTAAAGGTCACATGTCCTACTGAATAGGACATCTTTAAAAATACTTCATCTATGTTTGACTTTAAATGTATATGCGCATTTTAATACCAAATAAATAATATGTTATGTCACATTTGTAACTGGAAAGGTGGATCTATTGCCGATACGAAAAAACAAACTCAAAATATCCTCGAATTTACTGTCTATCGAAATGTCTTGCAAGCGTTTGAAGGCGAAATTACAATATTAAAACATCGTGTTTTCGCGGTTTCGCCTTTGCAGTTGAAAGGGCGAAAACACGAAAACACGATACAAGATCGCGAAAACACGATAAAAAATTATCGCGTTTTCGTGCTATCAATATCGTGTTTTCGCGTTTTCGCCCTACTTACCACGAAGGCGAAAACACGAAAAGACGATGGCAGATCGAGGGCGAAATCGCAAAAATACGATATTAACAGCGCGAAATCGCGATATTTTTTGCATCGTGTTTTCGCGTTAAAGCATCGTGTTTTCGCGTCAAAATATCGTGTTTTCGCGATTTCGCCCTTAGGACGACAACGCGAAACTGCGATGGCCCCAAAGGAACACCGTAGTTTTCCGGAAAACATAATTAGGCCAATTACTATACAAATCTACTATACAGATGTAGTTCGTCATACGTCATTTACTACACGAGAGTCATTTTTCATCCCACGGGTAAGATGGAAGTTCCTAGCACCGGTGAAATAACAAGAAATTCTTGTCAGATATGCAAGAAGACTCCTTCTCGTGTGGCGGTAGCTTTTAGTTCGGTGTGTTAGAGGACAACGATCTAAAGTGCATACTGGCACATTTCATCAAGTCACGCGCATCACGGAAATAGATGAGAAAATCCCCTTTTTTCGAAAACTAGAGTATGTGGTCAACGTACAAAGCTCTCTGTAAAATCTCTGCCGCTTTGTTGGATTTTTACGATGATATGTATAGAACATGCATTTATTTTTTAGATTAAATTATCTTGTGCACGCGGCATCTTATTTCGAGTGCATGACATCTTATCTCGTGCGTACGACATGTTATCTTGAACGCTCGACATCTTATCTCAACCGTACAACATACCTTGAGCGCTCGACATTATATCGAGCGTTCGACACCTTATCTCGAGCACACGACATCTTATCTCGATCGCTCGACAGCTTATCTCATGTGCAAGACATCTTATTTAATGTATACGACATTTTATCTCGGGCGCTTGACATATTATCTCGTGCACACAACATCTTATCTCAAGCGCTGGACAGCTTATCTCGAACACACAACATTTTATCTTGAGCCCTCGACATCTTATCTATTATCTGTGTGTATTCCGATCATAGGAATGTCGCTGTTTTTGCATTTGTTTCATTTATATTTATAACCGTTTCTTGGCTTCTCAGGGTAATGATTTAAACACACAAACTGATTTAAGGAAGCAGCCACAATTCAATGATATCTTAAAGGCTTAAATATAAGTCCTTGACAAAATACAGATTTAGTATGTAGCCTCCTCTCATATACCGGGTATAAGAATTTCCCCGTTTCTCGTCAGTTCATACCTGCATTTTTATAACTTTTCTCACAATGTGCGAATTGATACTATCAGTCAAACAGCGATTTGTTGCTATTCTAACATGCAGTAAACACCATATATTATGTTCTTTTAATTTTACAGCATTGAATTACCAATTATGTGCACTGCTCTCCAAAAAGATGTGAAACACTTGCACTTGTTGGAAGTTTAAATAGCATCTGAATAGGCGAGATCCAAATCATCTACTTGTCCATACGTTTTTTTCTGATGTAAATGCACATAAAGGCCCAAATATACATATAGAAAAAATGTCGAGTGCTAGAGATAAGATGTCAAGCGCTCGAGATAAGATACCGTGTGCTCGGGATAAGAGGTCGTGCTTACGAAATAGGATGTCGTGTGCACGAGATAAGATGTCGAGCGCACGAGATAAGATGCCGAGCGTTCAAAATAAGATGTCATGCTCTCTTATCTATGATGCCATGCGCACGAGATAAAATGTTGTACGCTCGAGATAAAATGTCAAGCGCACGAGATAACATGTCGAGCGCTCAAGATAGAATGTCATGTGCACGAGAAAAGATGTCGAGCGCTCGAGATAAGACGCTGAGCGCTCGAGATAAGATTTCGTGCGCTCGAGATAAGTCTCATTTTAAATTTCGTTACATGTAGCACACAGTCTTTGTTTACGTGCCATGTTGGTATATCTGCCAGTGCCTTTTTTAACAGTGTGTGCACTGACTCTGACTGTAGATAGTATTTGTCTCTTTGACACTTTTCAATGACAGATATTTCTCTATATAATATAATTTCTTAAAACTGAAATACGTATCAAGTTTACGAGCATTTAAAGATTGCTGTCTTGACATATTCCACGACTGTATATATTGGTCTATGAATAGAAGTTTAACAATTCTGGAAGCCTTTTCAAATGTGAGACTATGCAGTGACTTCGGATCTAACTTAGCCATTCTGAGTAAATAAGTGACACTAAATTTCAACAATCTTACATTATTTTCATGAAGCTCCTTTAAATCATTGAATGCATTAAATGACAGGTTAATGGAAGTATTCGCTAACCTGTGCAATTATTTTAACACAGGTACAATAAGAAATAAGTATAATGGAACTCTGCCAGTTTCAGACAAAACAGCAATATTTGAACATTTTTCGGGCACACCTAAAATATAATTCAAAAAAAAAAAAAATAGATGAGCTTTGTCTACAATGTTTTCTTTACGTCTCAGTCCGTTTACATTTCGCTAAAAATAGGTTTTGCCGTTGAGACAAATAAATAAGTTCTAACAACGGTTCTGCGTTAACAGTTTAGACTTTTTATACGGTTTAAATACATTAAACACTTTTTATACGGTTTAAATACATTAAACACTGGATTGTTTCGCATCCAATTCAACTGTGCCATTAGCACTGTTTAAATATTCTGGTGGAGTGTAGCTTTTGACAGTTCATGAATATTTTGAATAAATTAGGACTCGAAACAACATCTCTTGAAGTGAGAAAATTTTCACATTTTCAATTGAAATTTTCTCACTTCTCAGTGAGATATATTCCATATTCACGCAAAACAAACAAATATCCTCTATGTATATTTCCCGTATATTTGAAATATACATTAAAAAAAAAAAGTCCATAGAAATGGTGTTTATTCAGTTTATACATAATTTATTTTAGGCCGATTGTGAAGGAAGGTCTACAACTTATATTAATCACTCTCGACATCTCATCCACCGCCACGTGAGAGAAGACGCCAGTTTCATCTTTTTTAAGCTGAACGCCAAGCAAGGGAAATACAGGTACCATATTTCACGTCTTTCGTATGACGCGGCCGGGGATCGAGCCCACGACCTCCCGCACTCAAAGCGGACGTTGTTATTGGTGTTTTTTTCGTGTCCTGCTTTTAACATGAATTTTATTTTTTGGTATTCGAAGGATCTAAGATTTTTCCCGTATACTTACCGTATTTTAGAATATACAGAACAATTATACGACCTTCTATATTTGGGAAATACGTAGTAAACGGAACCCGTATATCCCAAAATACAGCCTTGGTATATATCCTGTATACGGATTTATATACGCCATCCATCCATCAATCCACTTGATCTATTATTACCGGTCAAAGATGACAGAATAAAGTAAAAACAGGAAAATAGATATGTCATCAAGTAAGTCAGAAAGATATTAGTCATAGATTCTATTCCGGCTATACAGCTGATATCATGTATTGACATACTGCCGTCTGATGATAGACGAATCCGGATCTTAATGTATAATTCTATATCAAGATATATAAACAATGGACATGGCTAGAGGTCCGTTAACTAGGGCTCTAGACCCAGAGTAAGTAATTTAGTATTACCGTATTACTCATGTGTATGGTAATTGCTTTGTAAAAGCTAAAGCTAGTCGTCATAAAGTTGCCTTTATTACGTACACTTTTGTTAAATATTTTTACAAATAGCTTTCATTTTGCTCCCAGATAAATTGAATATAAAAGTTTAACAAAAATTACTGTCAGCCATAGTTGTATACTCAAAAGTGAAACGAATTAAACGATTTATCAGAACAGTACAAGTGCTATAATACTGAGAAAATCATAATGATAATTTAATAACTTTAATTTAACTTTTCAATCCCAGAATAACAACTTTATGAGAAGTTTCATTACGCCTACTAAATTACTAATAACTATTACACCATGTCTGCAAACATCATTTTCAATCTTCATATTGATAACCGTACCTCTAGACAGCCTGTGTATGGCTTGTATAAAGTACACTGTTTGTCTACATTTGTTTTGTGGAATACGTATGAAGTGCGTCTGCAGTTGTACTATGTAGTTAGAATGAGGTACATCTAGTGTTGTATTGAGGAGAAAGTATGAATGTATATCTAAAGCAGTACGCATTGCGGAGAAGGTATACAGTGGCCCTACTGTTGTTTCTCGGAGGATAAGAACTGTGTTTACAGTTGCATTTTAGAGTACTTCTTCTTCTTCTTCTTCTTCTTCCAATACTGCACAATGCCCACTCTGGAGCATTGTCGTACAAATGCAACTTTACAAGGTGGATGTGAGGCGCAAAACAAGTGCAGGTTAAAAAAATGGTAAAATCGCAGGAGTACGTATTTACAGTGGATTACAGACAATGCCCGCCTTGGAAACCTCTATGGTAGTGGCTCCTGTCGGGTGAGCTGGCAGAGTGTTCCATAACCGTATACTGGATGGAAAGAAGGAGTGCCGGTATGAATCTGTTCTGCAGAAGGGGACCATGAATCTTGTGGTGGTAGCCCTGTTGATGGCAACTGAAGTGTGGTAGTGGGAGGCAGGGTTTATGTCCACAAGGTCGTACACAATACGGTATGCCATAATGGCCTTTGCGTACCGTCTACGATGCAGCAATGTCTGCCAACCTAGTTGGTTGATGATGTTGTTGGTGCTGCTGGTAGTGTGGTAATCCCCAGTTACAAAGCGCGCAGCTTTTCGCTGCACAGCTTCAAGTGACTGAATACACATCTGAGTGTGGGGATCCCAGGCTGGGGCAGCATATTCCAGTATGGGCCGGATCAGGGACGAATAACATCTATCCTTGATGTTACTTGGGCAGCTTTGTAGGTTGCGGCGTAGAAAAGCTAAGCTGTTGTTTGCTTTTTTGACCACTGTCTCAACATGTGGTTTCCAGGAAGGGTCCTCAGAAAGGGTTACCCCCAAGTATCTTCCAGTCTTTGCAACCGCTAATGTGTGACCGCGGATCGTGTAGTCTGCGCACGGCGGGTTTCTCTTGCGAGAGAACCTGATGACTTCACATTTGCTGGGGTTGAAAGACATTTGCCAGTCCTCTTCCCATTTCTGGAGTCGGTCAAGGTCCTTCTGTAAGGTCAAGGAGTCCTGCGAAGTTTTAATCTTCCTGTACAGTAGACTGTCATCAGCAAAGAGTCTAGTGATGGAGGAAACTGTTGCTGGCATGTCGTTAATGTACAACAGAAAAAGAAGAGGACCCCTGAGGGACACCGGAGGTAACAGGTGCAGATGCGGATGACTGGTTATCAACAACCACTTGTTGGCTCCTGTCTGACAGAAAACTTTGTATCCACTGGATGAAGTATAAAATATATCTAAAGTTGTTCTGTAAAAGAATTATCAATTATCATAACTCCTTTGTTCACGATGATTTAACTTTAAACAAGATTTTCAATCGAATACATTTTAAAAAGTAGAAGAAATAAAGATGACTGATGATCATACATGTTTACTGTCGTTGAATTTTGTCAAAATTCTGTCAAAAAACAGCCAGGACGACACCCTCTGTTTCCTGCAATACCATGTGACAGAAAACCTATACGCGCTCACCCAGCAAATCAGTTATACATGTCAAGAGTTCAAATTATGGCTTATTTACATGAATATTTGCAAAAGAAATGTCCTTGAATATGAAACAATGACGGTTAAATATGTTATGACCATAAATATTCAACAAAAGATCAGTGAATCCTAAAGCATTTGTATTTGATTTATAATGTAATCCGACATTCCAGATATTTCTTGGAATAGATGTGGTCGAATTGATGGACATTCTTGGCTCGAACAGGCCACAATTCACACCAAGAATACAAAATACCCAACCGGACAAGCATTTGTAATTTTAAATAGTAGTTGGGTCTTTGCTTAATTATCTATACTTTATCCGGATACCGTATAAAGAATCAAAGCACTGAGAGTACTGATGGGGCGGTGCATTTCAGCTGTTTTTTGTAATATTCTTAGACGAACGTCAAATATTGAGATAGGAACCTGTGGTTTGCGCAAGAGACTTCGTCTGACTGAGGATGACATTCATGCCCAAATATAAGATAGATTGCACGATAAAATGTGAAACACCACATTTTATCAATTATATTCAACGAGTTTAATAAATTCAATGTGGATAGTCACAAATGTAAGATGAATTCTTTTTATCACATGTTAGCCTTTCTTGTCGAAACACCAAAAATGCGACTTTCTTCTGCTATATAAACAAGTCAATTTGACCGACGTCACCTATACTATAAATGACGTCAATATCAAAGCTTTATTACAATAGTGTAGTATCGTTTTTATTTAATGGCTATATTACGCTCCTGCAACGTCAAACATGTAATAAATAGAGAATATTAGGTTACTGTCATATAAATTTAAATTTATTAAGTGAGTCAGAAAAAATATAAACAAGAAGGCCATGAAGGCCATGTATCGCTCACCTGACCTATTGACCTTCAGATCATCAAGATTAACATTCTGACCAAGTTTCATTAAGATATGGCCATAAATGTGGTCTCTAAAGTGTAAACTAGCTTTTCCTTTGATTTGACCCGGTGACCCAGTTTTTGATCCGACATAACCCAAGTTCGCACTTGACATAAAGATCATCAAGATTAACATTCTGGCCAAGTTTCATGAAGATACAGTCATAAATGTGGCCCCTAGAGTGTTAACAAGCTTTTCCTTTGATTTGACCTAGTGACCTAGTTTTTCACCCCACCTGACCCAGATTTGCACTCGACATAAAGATCAACAAGATTAATATTTTGACCCAGTTTCATTAAGATATGGTCATAAATGTGGCCTCTACAGTATAAATTAGCTTTTCCTTTGATTTGACCTGGTGACCTACTTTTTTATCCTACATGACCCAGATTCAAATTGGACCTTAAGATCATTAAGATTAACATTCTGACCAAGATTAATGAAGATAATGTCATAGGTGTGGCCTCTACAGTGTTAACAAGCTTTTCCTTTAATTTAAACTGGTGACCTAGTTTTTGACCCAAGATGACCCAATATCTAACTCGTCCAAGACTTTATTAAGGGTAACATACTGGCCAAGTTTCATTAAGATTGGGTCCAATTTGTGACCTCTGGATTGTAAACAAGCTTTTCCTTTAATTTGAACTGGTGACCTAGATTTTGACCCCAGATGACCCAATGTCAAACTCGTCCAAGATTTTATGGAGGGTTCCATTCTGACTAAGTTCCATTAAGATTGGGCCAAAAATTTGATCTCTAAAGTGTTAACAAGCTTTTCCTTTGATTTGACCTGGTGTCCTAGTTTTTAACACCATATGACCCAATATCAAACTTGTCCAAGATGGTATTGAGGTTAATATTCTGACCAAGTTTCATTAAGATTGGGCAAAATTGTGATCTCTAGAGTGTTTACAAGCTTTTCCTTTGATTTGACCTGGTGACCTAGTTTTTGAGCTAAGATGACCCTATCTAGAACTCATTTTATTGAGGGTAACATTCTGACCAAGTTTCATTGAGACTGGCTCAAAATTGTGACCTATAGAATGTTAACAGTCAAATTGTTTACAACGACGACGGACGACGGACACAGGGCGATCACAAAAGCTCACCTTTGAGCACTTTGTGCTCAGGTGAGCTAAAAATGAGGCTCAAAAATCATTTTTTACTACATTCAAACTTTACAACCAATTTGATCCGAGTCTGCCTTGCATATAATTCTGGATACCATAACTAAATAAGATCTTTTATATACTGACGGTGATCTTTTAGTTATGTCTCCCCCACTCTGTTTTTGCCCTGTCCGTCCGTCCGTCCGTCAGTACGTTACACTTCATTTCTGAGCAATAACTGGAGAACCATTTCATCTAGAACCTTCAAACTTCATAGGGTTGTAGGGCTGCTAGAGTAGACGACCCTATTGTTTTTGGGGTCACTCCGTCAAAGGTCAAGGTCACAGGGGCCTGAACATTGAAAACCATTTCCGATCAATAACTAGAGAACCACTTGACCCAGAATGTTGAAACTTCATAGGATGATTGGTCATGAAGAGTAGATGACTACTATTGATTTTGGGGTCACTCTGTCAAAGGTCAAGGTCACAGGTGTCTGAAAATTGAAAACAATTTCCGATCAATAACTAGAGAACCACTTGACCCAGAATGTTGAAACTTCATAGAATGATTGGTCATGCAGAGTAAATGACCCCTATTGATTTTGGGGTCACTCCGCCAAAGGTCAAGGTCACAGGGGCCTGAACATTGAAAACCATTTCCGATCAATAACTAGAGAACCACATGACCCAGAATGTTGAAACTTCATAGGATGATTGGTCATTTGGCCGTTTAAGATCAGCACATAAAATGCGAGTTCACTGTTAGAATATTGCAAAAAAGTAATGTCTACATATAACTGTAATATTATTCAAATGTTTTGTCGAAAGAATTTTGAAACTAAACCTACATATAACGATTTTATGCTGAAAATTGCATTATTTCCCAGGGCTTTTCACCAACAAAGTGGGAAGAGGCCTAGGTCTTTAAAATTGGGAAATTTCTGCGCGATAACTGTCCAGATTGGGAAAAAATGCTATTGATGGAAAGATGGTGTTAGTGTAAAAAGTTAAACAGTAATAAATATTTTAATCTCAAATTTAATTTTTACTGTTACAGATTAGACTATACAGCACTTTATTTTTCAGACTTCCAAGTTTCACAAATCTAATCCAAAGAACTATAAAATACACAGAATGGCAACTGGCTGTAATCTCGTGTCAGAGCGTGAATCAGCGTTATCTTAGTAAAAACAAATATCGGCGAGCACGGAGTTACAATTTGTACCTTTAAAACTACATTTAGAATAAATGTTAGCTTCTAAAACAACATTAGTTTAATGTGAAATAGTCTTAAGACACAAAGTACACGTTTCTTGCCATCAAAAGAATCGTGGTCATACGGTGATAATTAATTTACCGATGAATAATTGCCTTCGCATACAAAATGGCGCGTGGAGAAAGCGCCACTTCCGGTTTAACGAGATCTCATTCAGTTATCACGGAATGTTGGCGAGATTTGCTCTATATGCCTTTCAAGTTGCCGATGTATTTATTTTTATAGCTCAAGATTTGTCTAATCACAGGCTGTGTTTTGGTGTTATTATTACCGGTACCCTTGAATTTACGCTTATTTACCCCCACAGTCGTAATATTTCCCGTCATATGACATTTTGTTGGGAGAGTAATCAACCGGAAGTAAACAGAGAAAGATGAATAAAATTTATCTCCTCGGAAGCACAGACTAAAATCTAAAATCTGGGACATAACGGATTAGACTGGTAATGCGCAACACGCAGTACTTTGCGCTATAGTAAGACAAAAAATCGACACCCGACAACCGCTTCCCCCGATAAAACTAATTGGAAATGTTATCTTGCATTTTGGGAAGTTTCTCTGCCGTTTTTGGAAAATCCTTAATTAAAATAGAATAGGCTAAGTTAAAAATAGACATCAACAACACCATTTAAAATGTGTTCATGGAAAATGTTGATTTATTTATTAATTAAGATTTAATAGGGGATATCGTGTTTGTATACAAATCCGTTGTATATTCTATTTATAGAACTGATAAGAAAAGATCGGATTGGGCAGACGCCGAGCGTCCATGTTTTTGGTTAACAGTGATGTTTTTCTAACGGCTTATATTTTCTTAAAACACAAATGTTGCACAAACATTTTGTTTTTCAGCGTACACTAATAGAATGTGGTCCAATTGATGGAATACCAATTTGTAAAAAATGTGCGTTTTGTAATATTATTTAAACGAATGCGACTACTTTGGAGTCGTACACCTGTTGACTTTCAAAGAACAACTGGCTTTGACGATGACATGTAATGCTCATCATCAAAGACCTTCGACTACCTTGCATAAAAATCTGAAAATTAATACGTCAAACCGTTATCTATCTATTTATACTGCATCACCCCTCCTTACGGGTATTATGTGCAGCTGCGCGCCTGTACAAGAAATTTAAAAGTACAATGGACAGTAGAATACACAAATAGCTTAACAGCTGAATAGAGCCTTTGAAATAAAAAATATTATAAAACAAGAGCTGAAAAACAAACGCTAACCTTGTTTAGCTTTGTGCCCGACCTCTGTTCTGCTTAACATTATTGAATAATTTTGATTTGCTGCCAAGTAAAATTTTGTCCGAAGTTCCGTTGTATACCGAATTACCCATCCTCACCAAGCAAACGAATGACGAGACTTATACACACGCCTTGACAGAACAAATAGGCAACCCGTATCCTCGATGAATTTATTCAATAACACTCCATTCCAAATGCAACATCTTCCTAGATTGAATTGCAGTAAGCTAAAATCCTGAACAAATGCTAACATGAGTCACTTTCCGTTTCCTCAAGCGTTTCCATTATAAAAAACTTTTATGTAGTAATTGCATATACGGTATGCATATACTATACCTTTGTACCATGGTCTCACGAACCTAATAAAAGCCCAGTTTATAATAATAATCGCATAGATATGTCTTTTTTGCAGTTATTCTCAAGAACAAGATGGCGTCGTTTTAAGAAAAAATTAAAAAAGAAGTCCGCCAAGGTACAAGTCACTGACCTGTATATATTTTTAGACAATTCAGATTAAAACCAAGTGGGTTTTTCCCCTCATGACGTCAAGGGTAAAAATAGCCGTAATATAGGTCATATTCATGCGCTTTGTTTGTAGGTGCTCTTATTTATGAGAGGATGTAGAAAGTGGATGCGCTTTGCCGTTTTGCACTAAGAAGTGACGGGCTTTCATTTCCCCGTCTTAATTCCATTGGAGGCGGAGCTTACGCACCGCCCCAACAACTCAAATTGTTGAAAATGGATTTACTTTTGGCTATCATACACAACTCAATGTCATGAAGTGCTTCCGATTCAGAAAAGTAAAAGACACAAATGTACAAGCAGATGTAAATCGCTTTATGATAAATGCAGAAGTGGAATTCGGCAGGGTGGCTGGTAAATGTAATACAACTATAATATTAAACCTGCAAAAAGATAGTAACTGGCAACTGGAAATCGATTACACATTTGTATTATCCAGTGGGTTCAAGTTCGAATGGTGGTTTTCATGTTTCTATATACAGTGTTGCTGATCTTTTGTTACGCTTAAGTAACTCTTTTCTTGTGGCAAATAAAATCAGCCTTTGGATTTACAGCTTTTTATCATATTAAATTCATGCTTTTATTCTACATGTATACACAAAGTCTGATGGTATGGGCAATTCATTGCTTAACTCGTTGCACTCATAATGTTTGTAAATGATAAGTGTGGAGAAAACTATATAGATAGATAGATAGATTTTCAAAAACTAGTTTTACATGCATTAAATGAAAGGAAATATTAGTAATTATCTGTTATTTATATTTCTGCCAAGTTGGTAATATTTTGATTAAAAGTTATGTACTCCCCAAAATATGATCAATTCAACATGAAAAAAAAATCATCTTTAGTGTATGAACATTTTCCGCCTATTTTTCCAGGAACATGCATCGTTTGTAATTTGATATTGACAGTAATATCCTAGATACTGAAAGTGTTTAGGATAAGGTTTCAAATATAAAAGCTTCCCATTAATACCGGAAAATAGGATGACAGGGTATTTTCTTCCAAAATATGATACATGTACATTAATTTTTGATTTGAATTACCAAACGGAATACCAGTTTGGTATATTACCTTTGCCATTTAGTAAATATTAACCCTACAATATCAAGAATTGTTTTAAACAATTTAGTACATCCTTGAGTACACGAACAATATTTATAGACAGGAAGAAAGACTACTGTTCGACAGGAAGAAATAGTTGCAAATGAACATTATCAATATTGTAACTTACGTTCTTTACGTCGAACATATGCATCTTCTTCTGCCTGTTTTGTATCAGTACCCTCTGGAATGAGAGAAATAAATGGTAAAACCTGCTAATTCTCTGAAAGCGAAGTCATGAAAGCGAGAATCAGATTTATATAAATCACCTTTTTAATCATGTCACATTATGAAACATATCTATCAAGGGCACCAAACATTGTAATTATTGTTCAACTATATAAGTAGTGTATAAAATACCGATTTTGAGTCAATTTAACCTCGCCTGACCCCTTGCCCCTCTTCTAAAAAATCCAATGTCGGACAATTTAAAACCCACAGGTTTTAAACCCAGTAAAAAGTTTTAAATACATATGATATAGATGAGTTTACAGAATAGAATATATTGTTTGAAAGAAAGAAGATTTACTGATAATATAAATCCTCATTATGTTACAACAAAAAACGGGAGAAAAATGATAATGGCTACTTGTTCATCTTGTGGAAAAATGAAATCAAAGTTTGTTAAAAGTACAGGGGGTAATTTAGATATTCACAAAGCAATGTTACCTTTATTACCTAAGAAAGGTTTAACACTCCCAGGATATAATTATTGTGGGCCAGGAAATCCCCTTGATAATGGACCCCCTGTCAATGAACTGGATGCAGTATGTATGGACCATGATTTTTGCTATGACAGGGTGTAAAAAAGGGTACATGTGATAAGCAAATGCTTTCCAATTTAAATAACACTAAATCAAAAAACATTTGGAGAAAGATTGCAAACATTTAGTTGTGAAACCTATAATTAAAAACGAAATACAAACTTGGGCTGGGACAAAAGTCAAAAAACGGGGAAAAGGGGGTAGAGTATACCCCCGGAATCACATGGAGCGATGAATTAGCAGAAGAATTACACAAACCAATTAAAAGAAAATTTAGGAAACGAAGAGTGATTGTTAATGATATTGATGATACTTGGCCAGCTGATTTAGTTGACAGGCAAGCTTTTTCAAAATATAATAAAGGAGTAAAGTACTTGTTAACCGTTATTGATATATTTAGTAAATATGCTTGGGTTATTCCATTAAAGAATAAAACTGGAGAATCTGTTACAGAAGCATTTGAAAAAATAATTTCAGAAGGTAGAACACCAACAAATTTATGGGTAGATGAAGGAAAAGAATTTTATAATAAAAAGTTTGAATCATTTTTTAATAAAAATAAGATTAATATGTACCATACATTTAATGAAGGAAAGCTGTAGTAAATAGAAAGATTTAATAGAAGTTTAAAAAGAATAATGTGGAAATATTTTACAGCAAATAATACTTATACTTATTTAGATAATTTGCAGGATATGGTTGATAAATATAACAAAACAAAACATTCTAGTATAAAATGACACCAACCGAGCTAGTAAAAACTTAAATAAAGGTACTGTTTACTTTAATTTATATGGTGATTTAAAGATACCAAAGAGTAAAACAAAATTTAAAATTGGTGATCGAGTTCGCTTAAGCAAACTTAAAAGACATTTTGAAAAAGGATATACACCAAACTGGACAGAGGAAATATTTATAATTTATAAATTAATAATACAAATCCAGAACATACACTATTAAAGATTTAAATGATGAATAATTCAGGGTTCATTTTATGAACAAGAACTTTTACCTACTACACAAGAGGTTTTTAGAATAGAAAAAGTTATTAGACGAGACTATAAGAAAAAACAAGCTTTAGTAAAATGGAAAGGTTACAATGAAAAATTTAATAGTTGGGTACCATTTAGTGAATTGGAAAAATTTAATTTAAAAATATATTATTAAATGAGTCATAAAAATCTAATTCTAATAATGGAATAGAAACAATAGATCAATTAATTATTCACTTAACTAAACTAGCTGCTGCTTACAGAAAAAGTTATAAATTTTGTGGGAGAGTAAGTACCGGATTATATATTACAGCAGGTATCTTTGGTTGCTCAGCTGCATTAGCACTTGTTCCAGCTTTTCCTATATTTGTAGCAGTTGCTGGCGCTGTTCCATCAGTAATTACCATATTTACTAACAGACTAAAACTTGACGACAAGAAATTTATTTAAAAGCACATCATCACAAAATAAAACAACTAATAACAAAAGCACGGATTGGAAAAGTAAATAAAGAAGAAGAGAAACAAGTTATTCAGGTATTTTTACAATACTATTAGAAATGCAGAAAGAAAAAAAATATTCAATGCCTTTTGAAACGTATATGAAGGAATTTAACTTAACGGATATAAAAGTAAAAAAGAAGAAGAGCTGTATTAAATTTTACGTGTGTTTTTAGAGATTTTTTTCTATAAGTATATTATATATAGATGGTTAATAGAAAGGTAGATAGAATGATTATGCCAAAATTATCTAGCACTTTAGGAGAAATAATGAATCCAGAAAAAAATTTCATATAAGAAAGTTCTTAAAAGAAGAAATGTTATTAAATCAAAACTTGATCAAATAGTTAGCGATGAATTAAAAAATCATGTCATTGATAAATTACAAAATGTTATAGATCCTATCTTTTAAAAAAATAATTTATTTGAATGGAACTGTGGTTGTCTATTAACTGAAGAAGAAAATGCTGAAGATTATGTGATTGTCCCAGACCAAATAAAATTCGAAACAATCCTAAAAAAGTTATTGCAACCAATTATGATACTAATGAAGAAAAAACATATAAAAGCACTTATGCAGCATCCAAAGACCTTAATATTAATTCAGGGTAAATAACAATGTGCTGCAAAGGAAAAAACCAAGTTAAAAGTGGAATATCAAAAACCAGCGGAAAAAGATATAAATTTAAATATTTTAGTTCTTCTTAAACTTTATTTATTTTATTATTTTTTAATCCTTTTTTCCTTAGTGATTTTTTTTTCTAAATATAATATATAGATGGAAATTGAGAGATCTGCAAAACAATATTATAAGAAATTTGAAATTAAAATTACATATAGACAAGATCCAAAGAATCAATTATATTTAACTATAAACGACTCTTATGAAATACTTAAATCTGAACTTAAAACTTTAAAAGGTATAAAAATAAACGTTGTTTTAAAAATAACTTTTGCAAAAATGGAAAAAAACTGATACAATATATAAATCAGCTTATTTTCAATAAAAGGCTTTAGAAATTATTAACAAAACGAAATAAAAAAAAACTTTACATCAAGCTTTTGATGAAATAATGAATAGAATTGGTAATTGGATTTCTGAAGGAAGTGCTGGAGAATAGAGTCAGTTGATGCTCATTATATAAATAGATATAAGTATAGTCCATTGGCTGCTTCAAAGTTATTTAGAGTTACCAAAACCATTACAACATCCAATGAAAGGTTTTAAAAAATATAAAGAATGATGATAACGAATGTTTGAGAGGGTGTCATTTAGCTTACAAATTTCCGTAAACAAAACATTCTAAAAGGATTTTCCCAAAATATAAAAAACAAATAAACGATCTTGATTTTTAAATGAATTAAATTCCTGTTTCATAAATCAAAATACCTAAAATTGAAGTTTTAAATGATATATCATTTAATATATTTGGTTATGAAGAAAATATATTTATCCATGTACATATCAAAATATCAATACGAAGAACACTGTGACATGTTGCTAAATTTCTAATAATAAAATAACTGATGATGACTGTAAAGCCCTCAAGGACTGTAGTCCCAACATTATGTTGGATAAAAGACTTTAATAATTAATGACTAACAAAACCAAAGACCAACATAGAAAATATTTTTGTAAAAGTTGCTTACAACATTTTATCAAGAAAGAATATTAAATGAACATATTCCCAAATTTTTTTAGCTATTAATGGTATCCCAAGGTGTAAAAATGCCAAAAGAGGGAATTTAAAATACAATTTAAAAATTATCATAAAGGTTTAGCATACCTTTTGTAATTTATGCTGATTTTGAACCAATAACTAAAAAAGTTTTAACTGCTTTACCATCACCTGAATCTTCATTTACTGAACCATATCAAAATCATATAATTGTGGTTACGGTTATAAAGTTGTTTGTTGTTATGACGATAAATATACCCAAACCCAACCCAGATTTATAGAGGTCCTAATGCAGTTTATAAGTTTATTGAAAAAATGCTTGAGGAAGAGGAATATTGTAAAGAAATATTTAAAGAGCACTTTAACAAAGAACTAAGAATGTCTAAAAAAGATGAAAGCGAATTTAAAAAACAAAAGTTTTGTCATATCTGTGAAAAAGAATATATAGAAGATTCAATCAAAGTAAGAGACCATTGTCATATAACAGGAAAATTCAGAGGGAGTGCTCACTCAGAATGTAATATTAATTTTAAACTAACACATAAAATTCCTGTTATTTTTCATAATTTAAGAGGTTATGACGGTCATTTTATTATGCAACAAATAGGAAAATTTAAAAAAGAAATTAATGTTATTCCTAACAATATGGAAAGATATATGGCATTTATGACTTCCGACTTGGTCTTTATTGATTCATTTCAATTTATGTCTCAATCATTGGATAACCTAGTAAAAAATATTCCAGAATTTAAATACACATCAACTGAATTTGATAAAAATATAGAATTATTAAAAACAAAAGGTGTTTATCCATATGATTACATGGATTCATTTAAAACATTTAAAGGAACAGAATTACCTTCTAAAGAAGATTTTTATTCAATTTTAAATGAAACACACATATCTGACAACGAATATGAACATGCTAAAAATGTTTGGAATAAATTTAAAATTAAAACAATGGGAGAATATCATGATCTATATTTAAAAACTGACGTATTACTTTTAGCTGATGTATTCGAAAATTTTAGAAAACTATGTTTGGAGTACTACAAATTAGATCCTTGTCATTATTTTAGTAGTCCTGGGTTAGCTTGGGATGCAATGTTAAAAATGACTGGAATTAAGTTAGATTTAATAACTGATATTGATATGTATCTTTTTATTGAAAAGGGACTGAGAGGAGGAATAAGTTATATTTCAAACAGATACAGTAAAGCAAACAATAAATATATGAAAGATTATGATTCTAAACTTGACAGCAAATACATTATGTACCTCGACGCCAATAACCTTTACGGTTGGGCCATGTGTCAACCTTTACCCTCTGGAAACTTTAAATTTATATCCGAAAAACAATTCAAGAAATTAATTGCAAAAGGTAAAACTAACTTTATAGTTGAATGTGATCTTGAATATCCAAAAGAATTACATACTGTACATAATGATTATCCTTTAGCTCCTGAAAAAATTAAAATACCAGACGAATGGCTTTCCAATTATAGTAAAAATATTAAAACAGAATTTGAAATAGGAAAAAGTAATGTAAAAAAATTAGTTCCAACTTTAATGAAAAAACAAAATTATGTAGTTCATTTTAAAAATCTTGAACTATATACACAATTAGGGTTAAAAGTAACAAAAATACACAAAATATTAACTTTTGATGAAAGTCCTTGGTTAAAAAAGTATATTGATTTTAATACTCAAAAAAGATCTAAAGCAAAAAATTCATTTGAAAAAGACTTTTTTAAGTTAATGAACAATTCTGTATTCGGTAAGACGATGGAGAATTTACGCAAGAGGGTTAATATTAAATTAACACATGATGAAAATATTTTATTAAAATACATAGCCAAACCTTCATTTGTTAGTTCAACGATGTTTAACAAGAATTTGTTTGGTATTCATAGAATAAAAGAAAGTTTGTTATTAAACAGACCTTGTTATGTTGGAATGCGCATTCTAGATTGATATTTTATATTTATTTAATGTATGATTTTCATTATAATTACATTAAGGAAAAGTATAAAAACTCAGCAAAGCTTTTATTCACTGACACTGATTCATTATGTTATGAAATAAAAACCAAAGATGCATATGAGGATTTTTATAAGGACAAAGATTTATTTGATAATAGTGATTACAATAGTAATTCAAAATTTTATTTTGATAATAATAAAAAAGTAATTGGAAAATTTAAAGATGAAGCTGCTGGCATTCCCATTGTTGAATTTGTTGGATTAAGAAGTAAAATGTATTCTTATTTATTAGAAAATGAAGTTAATGTTAAAAAATGTAAAGGAATTAAAAAACTTGTTGTTAAGAAAACAATAGTTCATAAAAATTACAAAGATACTTTGTTTAATTCAACCCAAAGTAATCACACCTTTAAAGTTATTCGTTCTGATAAACACAATCTTTCCAGTTATGTTATAAATAAAACATCTTTATCATGTTATGACGATAAAAGATATATTCTTGATAATGGTATTGATACATTAGCTTATTCTTAAATTATAGAACCATAAATTGTTAATTGAATATTCATAACGTTTAAAGAATTAATAGAAATAACATCATTTATTTTAAATTCATTTGCATAATTAATAGAAACAGATTCATTTCTTCTATTATTTTTTACATTAGAAATTTGAAGAATTACATTTTCTATATTTTTTAGTTGTAATTTAGCTTCTCCTTTATCTAATTTAATTGCATCAACAAGAATAATTAAGATGGAATCATGCATGATTCTTACATTATTACCATTTTGAACTAAACCAGGACTAGCATTTACAGTTTTCCATTGAAATAATCCACCATCGGTATCTTGGGTATAACATGTTAAAAACAATGGAGGTTTTCTTATTAATTGTCTTTCTATTTTATTTACTTTTTCATTTATATTATTGAATATTCCCATTATATTAATTATTCCAGTTAAATAAAAACACAGTTTTAATAAGTTTTAATTAAAAGAATAGTTTTAACCTTTTTTATTAAAATAATTTATAATAGTTTGTTCATTTTGTTTTACATTATTAATTTTTAGTATTTTATACAATAAATCATACAACGGTACTTTATTTTGTAACATTTTTATGAAAAAAAAAACAATAATATCCACAGAGTGTATTTGTTTTGTCTTGATATTGAACATTGTTGTATTTTACACTTGGTATATATTTAAATACTTCTTTCGGCGGAGGAAGTCCAAATGGATCGAAATACAAAGTATTTCTCAGAAAACCTCTGGTTTTATCAAAGTATAAAGTATTAAAGTAACAAACCCAATGTGTTCCAGGACCAACAGAGTCGTACAAATTTATAATTCCATATTCAACCTTTTCTTTCGTTTTTGGTAAATTATTTCTACTAAACACACCCCTAAAGTTTTTAATTTTTAATTGTTTTACCCATTGTTCAATTTCAAAGTTAGATATTGGTTTGTTTATAAATTTTGTTTTTTTTTTACTATAGGAATTCTTCTGTAAGGTCTCCGTTGTGAATCAATCTGTATACCCTGGCCATGTCCCTTACCACTTAACAAAGATGTAATCAAAGGTATTCCTAGACTAGCAGCCAACATACCTAAAAAGCCGCCATTTTGTTTCTGTTTTTGTGTTAATTTAATCACTCCAGATCCTACTAGTTGCTTTCTTTGATTAGGTGTAAGATATGGTGATATCATATTTCTCTTATCATTAGCTACCGAAATCATACCATTTCCAAGTATTTTACTAACACCAGTACTGGCCAGCCCAGACAAAGCGCCAATGCCTAGAGGGGCTAATATTTTTGGAGCTATTTTTGCTGCCATTGGAAGAATTGTTTTTCGTTGTAAATAAACAAATACATGTTGTGGTTTTGTTACACCAACTGTTATCCTAAAAGTTATGTTCGTCTGTCGTGTATCAGTTCATTGTGTTATCATTTCCCGAAGGTATGACCATCTTGCTTTTGTAAATCTTTCAGTAGTAATTAGATCAAACCCAAATTCATTGAAAATTAAACGTGGAACCCATAGAATTAATTTTGTTACAATTACTCTACCAGCATCAGCAGCATTAGCTCTAAAAATTAATTCATCATCATCTGTCAGCTGCAGTGTTATTTGAATTTGACTTGGAGGTAAAATATTAGTTTCTAAACCCTGAAAAAATGAATAATTATTTAACGGAATCTTAGCATTTACCTCATTACCACCTTTGATTAATTCCTTTCTAAATTTAAAACCTGAATTATCAGCAGCAGCAGCAGTATCAGTAGTATCTAAATAAATATATTCGTTTGTTCCAGTTGTTCTTGCATAATCTTCAGACAATTCAACCAAACTCTTTACATTTACTACCTTATATAAATTATTACAATCATATACAATTTTTCCATTTTGTTTAACCACTAATTGATCAATTAATGAAGCTGCATTATTAATTAGAGCAATTTGATCTCCACCACCATAATTATTACCATTAGCAAGCTTATTTACTTTAAAACTTACTTCAAAATAACCATTTAACCAATCAAAATATGAGCTTCTATCATTAATTGTAAAGTGATATCCGTTTTTTTGTTACTTAACATTATTTCCCAAGACAGATATTAAAGCTGTGTCTAATTGAATAGGAGTTAGTTCGTATCTTTCACAATATTGTTTTGTTCTAAACATGTATATATTATATATTATTTTATTTTTTATAAATTAATCTGTTAATACGTTTTTGTCGAGCTGAAGTTCCAGATCTTGACAATAATCTATTTAATCTTATATTAATATTCTCCTCCTCCTTATTATTTTTACTGTTATTCTTTTCTTGTAATTCCTTAGCAATTAAATTACCAACTGCCGGAGCAGGTTTCTTTTTAAATTTTTCAACAATTTTATCAGCAGCTAAATTTCCAACTTCCGTTCCAACCTTTTTTGTTCCACTTTCTAGTGCTGCTTTTCCTGCTGTTTCCAACGCTTTTTTTCCAGCTGTGCTAATTGAAGATGCAACTCCGCTTGAAAACAATTTCGTTAAAGTGTCAAAGATACCTGTACCGTGTATGATTTCTTTTCCCGTGTGAGCATCAACATAAATAAATATTCCTTTATTTTTGTCATCAACTTTTTTGTACATTATATAAAACTAAAATTTATAATTTCATATTTCTTTTAAAATTAGTGTAAAACTTGTTTCAACCTCATTAAAATTAATTATTCTACCAAATACATCTGTAATATATATTCTAATTGAATTTATAATATATTTATTAATTTCAGAATATCCAACTCTTTGTGGTTCTTTTGTAAATGGATAAGCTCTTGTTAAATCTGCAGTACTTAAAGCATAGATAATATCACTGAAATTACCATCAACAAGTGAATTA
This sequence comes from Mercenaria mercenaria, assembly GCF_021730395.1. Lineage (NCBI taxonomy): Eukaryota > Metazoa > Mollusca > Bivalvia > Venerida > Veneridae > Mercenaria > Mercenaria mercenaria. The sequence goes on from NW_026463533.1 coordinate 23,797, forward strand.
TCAATAAGATCACAATGAATGTAAATTGTATCCACAGAGTTAGTTATATTTGGTGTTGTAGTTCCCCATTCAGTTTTGTTTACAATTATTTTCTCAAATCCAAGCAATGTATGAAAATTTGATATCCCCAAATGCAACTCGAAATTATCATGAATTGAAATCAAAATCTTAAAACTACTTAAATCAAATTCCAAACTTATTGGAGCAATTTCTGATTTATTAAATTCAAAATCATCATTACTTATTAATGTTTCCCTAATATAATTATTAATATCTGTGTAACTGTAAGAACCATTTGTAAATGTAATATCTTTCCATTCTTTACCATTATTATAACGAATTCTTTTATTGTCATATTCATCACTAATATTATGCCAAGAGTAGGTCATAGTGTTAATACTATCCAAACCAACAACATAAGTTTTATTTTTATCTAAAATTAAAGAACGACTAAATCTGATTGTAAAATCACTCGGAGTATTTTTGTTATTATCTTTAACTGTTTCAGAACTTAATACTATTTTTTGTTCCATTTATATATTCAAGAAAAATAATTTTTATGTAACATTTCATGTTCTTTTGGTAACAATTTATTCATTTTTAATAGTCCATCAATTATGTTAATACCTTCATTTTTCAGTTCTTCATTATTATTTCCAGCATTAATTGAACCACAAATTAACTCCAAGTCATTAACCAATTCTTTTGGATTACATGGACAAACGTCATAACCTTGTCCCCTAATTACTTTTTTAAATTTCATAGATCTTTTATTGATAGGTAATCCTGATTTTTCTGTTAATTCTTTAAATATTTTTCTTGAATGAATTGAATGTTTTTTATTATTGTTATATCTTTTATTAATCAAATCAATTAAATCATCATCTACTTTAGTGTTAATTACTTCCTTTCCAGTTATTTTATCCTTAGCAATTAATTTATTTTGACCATAAAGTTTATTTAAGTTAATAATTAAATTACCATATTGTCCATTTGGTGAAACTTTATATGGATTATGATGTTTTATTCCTTGTCCATATGTAGAAGCCATACCAAGAATATTATTTAACCGGTCTTTGTACTTTATGAGTTCACCTTGATCATGTTTTAATTCTTTTGCTTCTTTTTGCTTATTTGGATCTTTTGAATTTGATTTGCCAGTTATTGAACCATTTAATTTTTTAATATCTTCAGTAACATCATCTATTGTACCTTGAAGTTTGTCTTTACTTATTTTATCTGGATTAGATTCATCTGCAGTAAACAAGTCAAACATTTTAGACGGTTTGTAATATTCATATTCTTCTAAAACATTACTATCCAGAAAAGCATCTAAATCTACTGTAGGTATTTCCTTTTCTTTCGGTCTTGTCCCAACAATTTCAGGAAATTCTTCAGTTGTATCATCAGTTATTCCCATCTTTTTTCTTCCATAATCTTCTAATTCCCGAAATTCATCTCCCTAATTTATTGATGTATAGGGAACCGGTTTTGATGGTAATGATGGTAGCGGTTCTTGGAATAACTGTGGTAAACCTTGATATGTTTGTATGTCTTTCATTTCATCACGTAATAACGCTAATTGCTCCTTAATTCCAGGTAATGCTTTTAACTGACTTGATAATTGTTCTTTTTGACTTTCTATTTCTTCAGTAATTGGCTTATAAATTTCAGTGTACATATCCCGATTTGTAGCTTTTTTAATTTTTTCTCTCATTATTTCTTCTCTAAGAGCTCTCATCTTTTGCCCGACTAATTTTTGTCTTATTTTCATTTCATTAAGTTTTGATTGCATTTATATAATAATGTAAGATAATGTAAGATATTGTAAAATAATGTAAAATAATGTAATATTATATAAATGGAAATTCCAAATTATGATACAAAAAGTGAATAAATCCAATAACTTTACACAACATTATCCTTTTATGCCGGATTCATGTTTTAGAATGTTAATATGTGGATCTTCTGGATCTGGAAAAACAAATACATTAATGCATATACTTCGAAAACCTCTTATATATTATGATAAATTATACTTATATGCTAAAAACCTAGGACAATCTAAATATCAGGATTTAATAAATCACTTAAATGAAATTGCAAAAAAAATTAAAGTAGATCCAAATGAAATACTTGAATATTCAGCTGATCCCAACCAAATTGAACCTTGTGAGAATCTTGAATCAGAAAAACAAAAAGTAGTAATATTTGATGATTTTGTATGTGAAGATAAAAAAGTTCAAAATGAAATAACAAAATACTTTATTCAAGGACGTCACAAAAACTGTTGTGTTATTTATTTAAGTCAGTCTTACTATAAAACACCGAAAGATATCCGAATTAACTGTTCACATTATATTTTATTTGAAAGTCCAGGTAGACGAGAAAATAATATGATTTGTAATGAACAAAATATTAACCCTAAATCTTTTACTAATGCAACAAATCAAGAATTTGATTTCTTATATATTGACAAACCAAGGAAGTTTTTTAGAAAAAGCTTTACTGGTAATATATAATGGGAGTTTTTAATAATATAGAACAAATAAGTGAACCTGACAGTATAAGTAAAGTTAAATTTGATATTGATTTAAGTGATTATGCTACTAAAAAACAATTCAAAAAGCTTAAAAAGGACATGGAATCATATCTTCACAGAAATAAGGAACTTGATAACACAATGAACAGAGCATTAGATATGGGAAGTAATGAAATAATCAACTTAGGAAATCCAGATAAACCCGCTGATGCAGTTCCAAGACGGTTTATGTATAAAAAAATTCAAAGTGTAATAGATGACTATAATCTTGAAGATGTTAAAAGTATAAAACAAACACTAGAAGCACAAGTAAAGAATATTGAAGAATTAACAAAAGATTTTAAAAAGAATTCATTATTAATAGTTGAATTACAAGGTAAACTTGGAGAAGAAATGAAAGCTATGGTTGATTCTATTAAAGAACTTGAAGAGAAATCTGATTTGACAGATGACAACATAAAAAAAGTATTTAAAGCCAATTTTGAAAAGTTATACACTCAAGTTCAGGAAATAAATGATACTATGATTAAACATGAAGAACTAAAAGACAAGATTATTGAAGCTGAAAAAAAGTTACAAAATATGTATCAGTAAGAAATCAGAACAGAAATAAATAAACTAAATACTGAAACTGAAAAAAAGCATAAAAATTTATTAGAATTAATTTCAAATAAACTTGCAGAATATAAAGCTGAATTGGAAAAGGCAGCTTCACAAAGAGGTGATGACCATGACACAGCATTAGATAACCTTAAAGAAGAGCTTAATTCTAAAATAGATGACTTTAAAAAAACAACTTCGAGTTTGGATTAGTACTGTTGACAACCGTCATAATTTAAAGTATGCAGAATTAAATAATATTACAAAAAAATTACAAGAAGATACGACACAGCTTAATGCTAAAGTTGAAGAACATAAAAATGAACTGGACTTTGTAGTTGAAAAATCAGTTAAACAAGGAGAATCAATCACTGCTAATACTGAAGCAATTAACATAATTAATGATAAAATTAAAAAAATAATAAATGATTTGGACTCTGTAGTTGAAATATCAGCTAAACAAGGAGAATCAATCACTGCTAATACCCAAGTAATTACTGCTAATACTAAAGCAATAACCAATAATGTCGAAGAAATTTCTACTAATGATGAAAAAATTTCTAATAATTGGAAAAAAATTATAGAAGTAAAAGATGCTTTCTTAAAACAAGAAACACAATTAGCTAAAACAAAGGTTGTTGTTGACAATTTGTCTGCTTCTAAAGTTGCTACAACAAAACGACTTGATGATTTAGCTGAAATAATTCTTAAACTTAAAAAGAAAAACAGGAAAATAGAAGAAAAACTAGAAAAAGTAAAACATGAAGTGTTTCTCTTTGAATACTATAATAACACTTTTTATGATTACGTAAAAATGAAAAAGTATTTTAACCGTCAGGATGTCTGGATATATTCAACATATGAAGATATGGGCGGCCTGAACTATTTAAATACATTTCAATTAAGACCTGGAATTATCGTAGATTATAGAGATTTTATACACATAAACCAAGAATATAAAATAGCTGTACTAAATTTGCTTTTGAGGGGTGTGTTTATAGTCGAAAAAACCGGAACTTATATAATAGATATTAAGATTTTATTAACGGGTGCGAGCCCTATAGGTGAAACGGGTAAACCGGTTAAAAGCCCAATATCACATTTTATATTTAGGTGGTGGAATGATGTTGATGATCTAATTCTTGGTACATTTATCAATATTGTAAATATAGCAGCTGAGGCAGCTGAGGACTTTGACACTGATCAGTTAATATCTATGTATAAGAAAAAAATTAAAGTTCATCTAACACAAGGGACAATGTTTGACATTCATCCTTATGACGATTCAACATCTACAGAAGTAACATTTTCGCTTATGAAGAATAGTTACATCAGATTCTACATATCGGATGAACCTATACCGGATGGATCTGTATCGGATGAACATGCATTCCATGATAGAAACAAACTTTTGAGTTAAAAGCTTAATTAAAGTTTTAATTACTATGTGTACCCTAATAATATACTTACTAATTGAAAATAAGATCAAATACCTTACATTTTATTAATAAAAATAATCTGCCAAATTTCTGCCAAAGTTTTGCCAAAGATTTGGCCAAATTAAAAGCAAATGACAGTTTGCTGCCTTCGTGGCAGAAAAATGGCAGGCTTTTGATTGGTTGAATTTGTGGTTTCCCACATTATCATTTTCAGAAAATGCGCTAGGTATTTATATTGCCGTACGTAAACTTGATTTACCTATGACACAACAGGTACATAAAGGACAAGTATGTGTCTTACAGGTAGGACAAGCTCTCAATACACAATAGAATTGTATTTGCTATAGCGTAGTATTTGTTCTCCAGTTACACTTAAAACCTGATCTTTATCTTGATATGCACTGTCAATCAGAAAGTAAATACGCTACGGTGTATAGATATTTAAGTCAATTTTATTTCAGCTTGTATTATAGTTAAACATTGGATTAACTGTAATGTTTAACTAAAGTTTTTTTCTCAATACTTTGATAAAACCTGTGGGTTTTAAATTGTCCGACATTGGATGTTTTAGAAGAGGGGCAAGGGGTCAGGCGAGGTTAAATTGACTCAAAATCGGTATTTTATACACTACTTATATAAGAATATACGTATAACTTGAAATGTGTCACTGACACGGATGCCTCCGTCACAGGCATGGCCCTTGGCCCTATTTATTTACAAATAAAAAAATGTAGGAAAACCAGAAAATTTAGTAATCTGTATATGTAGTGAAAATTGGCTAAGTTCAACCAAGAACTGTGACATTGACCTTTGAGCTAGTGAAATGGTCGATGCGCATGACAAAGGTCCTTACAATGACACTACCGACCCAATTTTCAAAGCCTTTGAAAGATATTGATGTTTTTAACTATTTTTAGCTATAGTGTTCCCTTAAAGGGGCCAATTGCCCCCATTTGAAGAAATTTAACAGAAGACTTTATAAAAGTTCTACACCTAAAGTTTGATGAAGATCTATTGGGCACTTTATGAGCGATAGTCGTTTATAATTATTTCTATTGTAGTTTCTGCGGTCACAAATGAACACTTGCTACTGAAATCTTATACGTGCTACTGAAATGAAACACTTGTTACTGCAAACTTACACTTGCTACTGAAATGAAACACTTTTTACTGCAATCTAATACTTTTTACTGCAATCTAACATTTGCTACAGTCGCTGTTATCTAACACTTGTTACTGCAATGTAACATTTGTTACTGATATCTAACACTTGCAGTTGCAATCTAACATTTGCTATTGTAATCTAACTCTACTTACTGTGATCTTACACTTGATGCTGCAATTTTACACTTTTTACTGCAACCTAACACTTGCTACTGCAATCTAACATTTGCTACTACAATCTAACACTTGCTACTGCAATCTAACTCTAGCTACTGTGATGCTACACATATTTTACTGCAATCTAACACTTTTTACTGCAATCTAACACTTGCCACTGCAATCTAACACTTGCTACTGCAGTCTAACTCTAGCTACTGTGATGCTACACATTTCTACTGCAATCTAACACTTTTTACTGCAATCTTACACTTTTTACTGCAATCTAACACTTGTTACTGCAATCCAACACTTGCCACTGCAATCTAATACTTGCTACTGCAATCTAACACTTGCTACTGCAGTCTATCTCTAGCTACTGTGATGCTACACATTTCTACTGCAATCTAACACTTGCCACTGCAATCTAACACTTGTTACTGCAATCTAACACTCTTTACTGTAATATGACACTTGCCACTGCAATCTAACACTTGCTACTGCAATCTAACACTTGCTACTGCAGTCTAACTCTAGCTACTGTGATGCTACACATTTCTACTGCAATCTAACACTTGCCACTGCAATCTAACACTTTTTACTGCAATCTAACACTTTTACTGCAATCTAACACTTGCCACTGCAATCTAACACTTGCTACTGCACTCTAACACTTGCTACTGCAGTCTAACTCTAGCTACTGTGATGCTACACATTTCTACTGCAATCTAACACTTGCCACTGCAATCTAACACTTTTTACTGCAATCTAACACTTGCTACTGCAATCTAACACTTGCTACTGCAATCTAACACTGCTTACTGCAATCTAACACTTGCCACTGCAATCTAACACTTGCTACTGCAATCTAACACTTGTTACTGCAGTCTATCTCTAGCTACTGTGATGCTACACATTTTTACCGCAATCTAACACTTGCTACTGCAATCTAACTCTAGCTACTGTTATGCTACACAATTTTTACTGCAATCTAACACTTTTTACTGCAATCTAACACTTTTTACTGCAATCTAACACTTGATCCTGCAATCTAACACTTGCCAATGTAATCTAACACTAGCTACCGCAATCTTACACTTGCTAAGTACTGTAATCTAACTCTGGCTACTGCAATCTAACACTTGCTCCTGCAATCAAACACTTGCCACTGTAATCTAACACTTGCTACTGCAATCTTGCACATTTTACTGAAGTCATCACCTGCCACTGCAATCTAACACTTGCTTTTATAATCTTACTCTATCTCTGCTGCAATCTTACACTTTTTACTGCAATCTAACACTTGGAACTGTAATCTAACTCTGGCGACTGTGATGCTACACATTTTTTACTGCAATCTAACACTTTTTACTGCAATCTAACAGTTTTTACTGCAATCTAACACTTCCTACTGTAATCTAACTCTGGCTACTGTGATGCTACACATTTTTTACTACAATCTAACACTTGCCACTGCAATCTAACACTTTTACTGCAATCTAACACTTTTTACTGCAATCTTACACTTTTTACTGCAATCTAACACTTTTTACTGCAATCTAACACTTTTACTGCAATCTAACACTTGCTACTGCAATCTAACACTTGCTACTGCAGTCTAACACTTGCCACTGTAATCTAACACCTGCCATTGCAATTCCACACTTGCTATTATAATCTTACTCTATCTATTGTGATCTTACATTTGCTGCTGCAATCTTACACTTTTTACTGCAATCTTACACTTGCCACTGCAATCTAACACTTGTTACTGTAATCTAACTCTAGCTACTGTGATGCTACACCTGCTACATTTTCTAATGCAATGTAACATTTGTCATTGTAATCTAACACTTGCTGTTTCAATCTAACACTTGCTATTGTAATCTAACTCTACCTATTACACTTGCTGCTGCAATCTTACACGTTTTACTGCAATCTTACACTTGTCACAGCAATCTAACACTTGCTACGGCAATCAGACATAAGCTACTGTAATCTAACTCTAGATACTGTGATGCTACACTTGCTACTGCAATCTAACACTTTTTACTGAAATCAAACACCTGCTACTGCAATCTAACACTTGCTACTGTAATGTAACATTTGTCACTGTAATCTAACGCTAGCTGTTGCAATCCAACACTTGCTATTGTAATCTAACTCTACCTACTGTGATCTTACACTCTTTACTGCAATCTAACACTTGCTACTGCAATCTAACACTTCCCATTACAATCTTACACTTGCTACTGCAATCTAACACTTGCTACTGCAATCTAACACTTGCCACTGCAACCTAACAGCTGCTACTATAATCTAACACTTGCCATTGCAATCTAACACTTGCTACTGCAATCTAACACTTGCCACTGCAATCTTACACTTGCTACTGCAATCTAACACTTGCCATTGTAATCATACACTTGCCACTGTAATCTAATTCTAGCTACTGTGATGCTACACTTGCTACTGCAATCTAACACTTTGTACTGAAATCAAATACCTGCTACTGCAATCTTACATTTGCTACTAACACATGCTGCTATAATCTACTCTTACATCTAATAGTTAAGTTAGCTAACTACTATTATTAGCAGTTTCGGATATTATAATGTGAAACATTAATATCCATGGGGAGTAATTTGATTTGTGCATCAATCAAGAACATTATACCAAATGATTACATAATTTCTATTCATCCTTCAAAAGTTATAGGCCATGAATTCATATCACCACGAAATAGGCTCAAATTAAAACAAAACCATGCCTACAAAACTGCAGTAATCTCTTAGTAATCAGAGCTATGGAATTGGCATGAAACAATGCATGTAAACATTTTAATCAAAGAGTTACTTTGACCTTTCAGTTCCGGGGCTTGAAACTCATTGCTAAACAATGTAAAAGGTATAAATATGTAAATTCAGGTATTTCTTGAAGTTTTGTAATCAATATTTCCTTTCTTTTCTCGGCTCATGAATGGTAACTTTTCAAACATTTTTCTTAAAACATTTGGTTCCTTCCCTCCCTTTGGTATTCCTGGAATGAAGTAGTATAGGAAAATGTTTCATAAAGCTGTAAGGGAAACATAGTCGAAGGAAACATTGAACAAAACAGTCGTCGTTGGCAAGATTTTTCACAAATATTCATATTTTATAATACATCACTTAAACCATTATGATTATAAAACACAAAATACAAGCTATAAATGATCATCTGTGCAAGTTTGAATGTATTGTCTGTTTCGTCGGAGCTAAAATCGCATGACAAAAAAAACAAAAAAACAAACAAAAACCACTCCCAAACTGGCCATAACTTTGGCTCATAGAAGCTGATACAAGCCTTCATTCTTTTAAATAGTGATTCAACAGATCATTGTTGAAAATATCTGCAAGTCTGAACAAAATCAGTGAAAAGTGTTAAATCGCTTTACCACGACAATTTCAGAGTTGATTGAATAACGTTTATTTTGACCTTTAAATCTTCATCATTCCGAAGACTTACTTTCTATGAAAATGATATTCCAACCAAACTGAGTGAGAAATGAGATCAAAAACGATGTTGTTTAGTCTCTAGTTGAATAACGCGGTCCGTGACTTTAACAGGGAGGCATATTGCTTTCCTTTTCAATGAACGCTACTTTACATCAACATAAACATAAAAGGGTTAACCCGTCTCAAGTGAAGCAATAAAATCAGTGAAAACGTGTGATAAAAACACTCTCACTACAAAGCTGGTTGTTTCTATATTGACATTTTATTGGCCCCGATTCCGAAACATTCGAAAGTGGACTTCCAGTCTCTCAGAAATCCCATAAATATGTTTCGGTGATAATCAAACTTGTTATCTAAGAACATCATGTGCTAACTATCATTTAAATACCCTGTGGAAACGCTAAATGATACAACTGACGTTAAATGATACAAAACTGACGCTAAATGATACAACCAACGCTAAATGATACAAAATCGAGGCTCGCTAAAAGATACAAACCGTTGACGCTAAAAGATACAAGTTTTCTATACGGATACATAGAGAACTTTACATTTGTTGACGATTTCACGAAAATATTATTCCATTTTATGCACGATATGTCAAACGCAAATTTATTTATAGTTTTGTATGTTTTCTGTGAAATAAACATATATATGATCACAATTTTATTTTCCTGAAGTGCTTGCCATAGAATAGAATGTCCATAGAATAAAGTCAGGCACTGCACCGGAATATCTTAAGGAGCATTTTACATCCCATTTTCCAGCCCATGACCATTTTACCAGATCTAGAGTGTCTGCACTTCCATCACCAAATTCTTTTGATTCTAATTATTCCTTTGTTGATACTGGTCGGTTTTCTTTGCCAGAGAGGATGGGTAGCTTTGGTAGAAAGTCTTTTGCTTACAATGGGATTGTTTTGTGGAATGGTCTCCCTCAACATCTTAGGGATATTGAATCTTCCCATTCATTTAAGCATGCCATCAAATTCTTTTTAATGCCTAATTGATTTTAATAGTCTTTTAGTTGTAGCATATTAAAATCTTTTAATTGATTTAAACAGACAATATAATTCTTATCTGTCATTTATATTTTTTTATTTTTGCTGCTGTACTGATTTCATTTAAATGTAGCTATACTTACATTTTTAAAGTATAAATATTTTTATTTTCGTCAGAAGTAGTGAGTTTTCTATTTTGGCTGACAACTTTGTGAAATATTATGTGATAAATCCTTTACTGTGATACATATATGTGATCTCGATTAGCTTTCATAAATTATTTAGTATTTAAGATTACGTATCTTGCTTTATTACTCAAAATATAATAGTTAACATGACTTTCTGTGTCATGCCGCCAATAACAGGGACCACAATGGAATTAAGAAGAATCATTTCATCTTTTTTGTGTTATCTTTGGTATTGGTGAGCATTACATGGCTTTGCTGAGTAATATGATATAACTATCTAATGATTTGTTGGTTTGTCACTATGTAATATTTATTATGCATTGATTTGTCATTTGTTTTATCGCTATATTGCCATGTCATGTACACTTGTGCCAAATAAAACTTACTTACTTACTTACTTGCCAGCGTATATAAATGAAAAACAAATCGGCATGTATTCGGTCTGTATACAATCTCTGTGTCGTTATAAATACTTTTTAGTGGTATTACTACATTTTTTGATTTTTCAAGTCCTTCAAACTGAGTTCAAAACGTATCCTTGCCGTAGTGACATATGCAAAATTGATACAATCTTTTTACAATGTGTTATATATGTTCACACTGTTATTATAATAATTCATACTTATTTTTAGTTTTGTAAATTACCCGCTACAATTGTATGTTTTTGTTTTACATGGTTTTGATAATTTAGTTGCATCATTGTACTGCCTACAGTTAGTGTACCTTGAAAGTTGGTTGTCCGAACGCTTTGTTTCATGACAACCATTTTTTATATTTTAAAATGTGATTCAAATGCAAGTTCAAAGGAGCCCACTAATACAATTAGATCAGGTGCATCAACTATATAATGATTTCTACGGACTAATACACGTTCAGTGAAAATTGTTACATAAATAATATTTTTATGAGTCATTGATTTAAAAAAAAACATCCCAACTCTGGAAATTTTATACGTACCATTTGGGTATATGGAAAAACAAAAATGTACGTGTCAATTTGCAGAACTTGAAAAATGTAAAATGACATGTTAATATACAACTGATGTGAAGATGTGACTACTGTTGTATTAATGTAAAGGGTATTTGGAAACATTAAAAGCAGCAATAACATTTGCTTCTTATTGATTGAAAAGCATGAATATATTTATGGATTATGATCTGCATTTACAGAAGTATCACTCATAGAAGCATCGATACAAAATGAACGCGATGTAGTACAATACGTGCTGGGAAGCAAATACTGACACTGAATCGTGCTTGAAGTCTCATTTTCTAAGGGGTGCTTTCCAGGCCCGTATCCAGAAATATTTGAATGGGGGCACCAGCTAATCATCAGCAAGGTGTATAGAGTGGGAAATGTACGAGAAGGGGTACCCCCAACTCAAAAGTACTTAAATAAAGGTATGAAACGGTGGCTTCTGGTGCATTGTTGAATCTAAATTTTGACTGCAACTTTGATGAATATAGTTTACCTCTCAGCCGACCGCGGGGAGGGGGTGGGCACGGGCCCTCTTGACCCTGTCCTGGATCAGACTATATATAACTTCCTTTTTCACAAAATTGATTCATTACTGCGTATGCCTTTTTCAACATGAGCGCACGACATCTTCTTTTTGCTCACGACATCCATGATATCTTGTGCGCATGACATCTTATCCCGAGCGCACGATATCTTATTTCGTGCGCACGACATCTTATCTCGAGCGCACAACATCTTTTCTCGAGTGTACGACAACTTATTTCGAGCGTACGCTATCTTATCTTCTGCGCTCGACATCTCATCTCCTGCGCATGACATTTTAGCATTTGGAAATTGGCATGGCACACCGGCATTTCAAGCCTAGTTGTGTATATAGTTTAAATGTTACGGTTAAATGATTTTCCCTAGAGTCATGGCCCTTAATTTGTAGCAGCTTGTCTGACAAACTCCCAGATGATATATTTCCAGAACCAACAGCAGCCTACTACAGACTTGTCACTTACCTTGTAAAGTCAGACAAAAATGCTGTTTTTTTTTTTGATCAGTGAATTGTCAAGGACATCTTGATAATGATCAGTGAAAATGAAATTTTAGAAAACTTAGGAAAAAGTCAGGGAAAAATGACTTTCCGGGTTGAAGTTTAAAATGCACATATTTCATATTATACGTGCACGTATAAAAACATGTTTTCACGTGTAAATATATACGTCCGCGTGTATAATTTATACATGCACGCTGAAACACCCACATATTTAAAAGCGTACGCTTAAAAATATACACGTGGACGTATATATTTAAGCGTGCACGCACATTCTAACTGCACATATTATACGCCTGTACTTTTACGTGTACCAGTGTACACATAAATGTTTTCGTAGACGTGTAATTTAACGCCTGCACTCATAATTCTGGGTAAATTATATATACGCGTGCACCTATATACTTACCATTGTACCCGTATGATTTTATGCGTGCACGCTTGATCCTTGATGCTTGTGTATTTAGAAATTAACATGCAAGCGTATATTAAACGTACACTGTCGATTTATACATATGGACATGCGCAAGTAAATTTATACACACGTGCACGTTCATATAATCATGCACCTACATATAATCATTTGCACATATATTTTTATCACATGTTTCATGTCATGGGAATGAAATAAAGCCACAATATGATTTGACAATATACACTAAATTAAATGTAATAAAGCTTTGATGTTGACGTCGTTTTAAATACAGGAGAAGTTGATTGAATTTACTTGGTCTATAATAGGTAAAGAAAGAAGAAATGTTGATGTTTAGCATAAAAAAATAAAGGTTACATGTGATACAAAGTATATTACGTTTGTGTCTTCCCACACTGAAAAAAGTTATTAATCTTGTTGAATAAAATTGATATATTACTCGACAGAAATTCAATATGACAAGACACTCATATAATATTCTCTATATAAGTGCACGTGTATTTTGACATGTGCGCTCATGCAAGCAGAGACGATATATATATATAATATGACCTGTATTTCGGGCTTATATCCCTGTGTCATCAACTTCCTTTCAATTATTACTAGTTTTTGTAACTAGTTTTAAGAATGAAATAAATGCACGAATGTTACTGGCGAGCACTCCAGGAAAATACGATTGGGACCAAGTATATGTTTATTTTACAGGAAACGTCAACAAATGTAGAAGTTCTCTATGTATCCCTATAGAAAATTTGTATTTGTTAGCGTCAACGGTTTGTTAGCGAACCTAAACATTGTTGTATCATTTAGCGTTAGTTTTATATCTTTTAGCGAGCCTCGATTTTGTATCATTTAACGTCAGTTGTATCATTTAGGGAAGTTGTATCATTTAGCGTTCTCTCAACCCGCTACAAATTTATGGCCTGCGCTCAGTCTATATTGGCTTATCATGCAATTATACAGACAATGTTACCGCTGTACCACTGCGTACCCTCTGGTAATTGTTGAGAAACCGTGATGCAATTATGTAAAGTGTTAGTCACGCATGAAATATCAATATATTGTCAGCTATCCCCCAATATGGTTGTAAACAAACAAAAAAAAAAATAGAATTTTCATCAGAAAATTGTGTAAATGGATGAACGGAAGAAAGACCAGACATATTCAGTGATATTATCGTTGTCACTTTAAACGGGTACACACAATAATCCAGTTTATATATGTACATAGTTTTTCTGCCATGCTTTCAAATCTCATTCACTTGGTTGGTTTATAATGATTAAATTCTAGGCCAGGCCCCATGTTCACAAAACATTTTTCTGTCTCAACTGAGTTTGAGTTTGAAAAAAAAACAACAACAAAAAAAACTAAAACTTCAAGACTATTCCAACTAAGGCCGACTATCATTACTGAAGAGTCATTTGAAAATAGTTGTTGGCTTGAAATTAACTTTTAAACATGCAATTTAGATATAGATGACAATGATAGTTTCATTATCAAACTCAGCTGAGACTGAAAATGTTTTGTGAACATAGGGCCTGGACTGCTGATACTAGGAACGGACGACAGTGCCGTTGACGCAGCTGCAACGATGCCATAAAATTACAGTGTGTTCTTCCAGTGAAAAGGGATTCGATGTCGTGACATCAGTAAAAACGTAAACAAATATGTTTGCAAACGTAGAATGTATAATTTAAAACATATATTTAAGGGACTCTCACTTAAGCAACAAAAAGTGTTAGCTTTACGACAAAGGGTTGCATACATTCATATTATATCTTTATTTCACGGGTTAGTAATTTAAAAACACAAACTGATAACAAAAAAGGCAGCAAAAATTCGTTGATGACGCAAAGGAATAAATTTAAGTCCTTGACAAAATAAAGATTTAGTACGTAGGCTTCGCCCATATATCAGAATTTTCCCGTTTCCCCTTAACGCATGCATGCAGTTTTATAACTTTTCTGACAATGTGTGAATTGATACTAGTCGAACTGCGATTTGTTGCTTTTCTAACATGCAGTAAGCATCATTAATTATGTTTAATTTTGAAGATATGATGACCAATTATGTGCACTGCTCTTCCACTTGTACTTGTTGGAAGTTTAAGTAACATCTGAATAAGCGGGACCCTAATTATTTACTTGTCCGAATGTTTTTATTGATGAACTACATACACGCAAAGGACCCTAATTTATATAGATAAGATGTCGTGCGCACGAGATAAGATGTCGTGCGCTCGGGATAAGATGTCGAGCTCTCGAGATAAGATGTCGTACGCACGAGATACGAGCGCTCGAGATAAGATGTCGAGCGCTCGAGATAAGATGTCGAGCGCTCGAGATAAGATGTCGTGCGCACGAGATAAGATGTCGAGCGCTCGAGATAAGATGTCGTGCGCTCGAGATAAGATCTCGTGCGCTCGAGATAAGATGTCGTGCCCTGGAGATGATTTAATTTTTTAAAAAATGCATGTCCTAAACATACCACCGTAATATTCTGTACTGTTGTGCTAAAATACGCTTATAATGATTGAGCTCGGGATTCGGGTTGTGAAAATATAACCGTGTTTCCGCGTACTTTACTTGCTCATATTAAGCATTTATGGAAGTTGCCTTCCTTAATTATTATTTTTTCTAAATAAGGTTGGGACTAGGTAAGTTAATAAATTAATGATGTTGTTGATTCGCGTGCAAGTAAATATCCAGTCGGTGACAGTGTGTTCCTATGGTAAGGAATAAGTAAGCCTCGACGCATCTGTGGCGGTGAGCACACATAGGATGAACTTCTTTTCTGCAAACTGTGCACGAGAATCATGCTCGGCGCCGTCGTCCGACCCTGCGCCTCGAGCAAACGGTGCCTTCTTCCTGTTTCCCTATCTTCAATCATTTCCTCACCCCGATGAACAAAGTGTCGTCTGGTTCAAAGATGTTCATAAGAAAGCGAATTGACAACTCCTTCGATGAATTTTAGCCTACTTTATGGACGGTCAGTATTCTGTTTATATGAAATTTAAGCGTTAATAGTAAATCTGTGAAGCAGATAAAAATACCCTTTCCCTCATTTTCAATGTTTTTCGTTGATCAGAATAAGAAATTGAAAGCATATCATTGAGGCCAGCACCTCCTATGTATTTATTATATTTGGTTATGACCATGGGTTTCTGGTTATTACCTAAGTTGTCGGTGTGAAATGTACTCAACATTTTTACTTTTTTGTTTTGTTTTGTTATTCTCCTTGAATGCAATGCAAAAACGCACCATTTTCGTAAATTTTGATTCTTTGTTTTGTAGCTGTACGCTTTTGATTGCATTTGGCATCATACTATTTGACGTAATGTTCCCGTTAGAAATATTTTGAAAAGTTCACGGGATGTGAAAAAAAACTGTCACAATATACATTATAAAAACTGCTTAATAAGGTGTCTTATTCAACGGTTACAAAATGTAGATATTTCAAAACGTTTTGGATTATGGTGCGGGTAAACATATTTCCAAACCACGAAGTACTCTGGCTGGCTTATTGATCAGTCCCATGTACAACGGAAATGAATCCTTTCAGTTCTGATTTATCATTAGTTCTGTCCACCAATGAACATTTGAATAGCGCCTGTGTGCCGAAGCCTGGGCATGTGTACGAATGAAATGTGCCGCATACTAGTATAGACAGTATATTATCACAAGCGTTCAAAAACTCATTAGACAATTTGCATTTTTTAACCATCTGCTCTATGTAAGTGTCGGTTTTTAATCATTGCATAAACTCACAACCAATTTTATCAAAATTTTGAATATTTTTGATACACAACGAGTAAATGTGTGTGCGTGTGTGTATTGGAAATAATTTGTTATTATGTGGTTTTAAAACATTGTGTTTGCCTACATTACAAAGTTTATTTTCCCCTCATTTATACTCTTATAATCACGATTTTAATTTAATTTTATTGTAATGGTCGACGGAATTCAAACAGAAACTGTACGTTAGAACTCATTATATATTTGCTAAAATTGTCATTCCTTACTTCACGAGTTTTTCGATGTTACCAAATTCGCTAATCAAGTGTTAAAGATGAGCGAATTCGGGGAATGAGAAGTCGTAATTAACCGATGTTTCGTTATGTTGTTACCTATTTTGCTGTGTACTGCCCGCCCCCCCCCCCCCCACGCCCCTTCCCCACTCTCCTCCCAATATTGTCACAAACCCTATGCGCAGATAATCGGGGTACTGGTTACAATCCATAACAGAATGATTCAACATAATATCAATGTGTTACTTCTTCGTCTCTGTCACAATTTTTCTCATCAAATTCATTACGAAAATGAACATGAAATAAACTACAGGCTAGACATAACGATCTGGCAAATGTTTTCGGTTATTCTCATCTGTTCCGGTGGAAACACTTCCATCCATATGTTCTCCATTTTGGAAAAGTTAACTTATGGTGTTATAAATGTTCACATGTGTAACGTCTTCCCACATACATTCCAATTATTATAAATTTTCCTTTTTCCAAATACTCTCGTCGTATTGTTCTGCTCAAGCTTGAATCTTTCAAGCAGGTAGTATGCCAACATACATGCAGTTAGTTGTAACGAAGTGTTTTATCAACCAAATTTTACTATCCTCTACTTTATCTTATATTTTAACTACTTCAATCTCCCTGCAAAAATCTTTCTCTTTCACTGACTGTGCGTCTGTTGATAATTTCCGAAAGGGGAGTTAAACAGTAATCGAAGATAGAAACAAGTGAATTGTCTTTCCTGGACGGAGAAAAGTAACGAGACAATGAACATACAAGAAAAAAATGCTTTTAGACTGAGCAAACTGAAACGTTCACACGTGTGCTATACAATTGCAGGGTAGAAAATATACCATATTTATACAAACTTCATTGTCTAGATTCAATGATGAAGCTCAGTAAACTGTCTGCATTAGCACAAAGCACATTCAGAACGAAGGATAAATTCGTTTCGTACAATATCTATCCTACAAATTACGTACGTTAACCATTATGTATTTCATGCAAGACAGTACAAACGAGGGCCCAGTGTACCGAAAATTTTCTTTCCACGCAATTTTTATAGAAATACAGTATCAGATAAAACTGTACAAACAAATTCAATTACCAACGTAATTGAAAATTTACGGCGCGAAACATCACGTAGACGACGTCACGGCGCAAATGACGTCAGTAAGTGTACAAAATAACAACTGTTTACATTTCATCAAACCTTCTTTTTAGCAATAAGATACTGAATTAAACGTTCCATATCGATCCTAAACTAAGCAGGTTTCGGGCCACAAAAGTGGCCCTCTGGCAATTTTAGTGCATTAGTCGGGCCACAAAAGTGGCCCTCTGGCAGTCTTAGGGTTAATGACTACACTTTACTTGAAAGTAAAGACACCGCTTTGCGGTAGCATGCCCAGTTTTATGCAACATTATGAAGATATTTCGAGCGAAATAGACTCACGTGGCTTTCCGTTAAAGCCGAACTTGTAGAAAACAGATACATCAATACTCAAAATTTCGGATGTTTTTTTTCTTCTTTCAAGTTGTATACGGGACGTTTATAGTGTTAAGACTATGGAGGTTTTATTTCCTTTATTGTAATTCTCTACATTTGATAAACCGGAAATAATGACATAACGTCACTTATCCGGATAACATATCTAATAAAACACGATGGGTGGTAATAATTTGACGAGAGCATAGTCAAATGAAATAATTTGTACGACGTATTACCATCCTTTTGTATAAATAGTGTTAAAACACAGTTGTTCTATAGATTATTTCGATTCTAATATGCCCGTAATCTAAAACAGTAGATGAAATATAGAAGCGCTCTTTCTTGGTCGCAACATAAACTTTGACGTCACCGCACGTTAACGTGACGTCATTCTAGCGTAAGTGTGTTTTAACAGAGACAAGCATAAGTATTAGAATTTATTTTATGTTTTCCAGTGAAATATAGAGTTTTCTCAGTGAAATAAAAGTGATAATCCACAGTTTTGAAACAGTAGATTATCATTTTTATTTTTCACTGTTTTTGCCGAACTAGTTCGGTCCTCCGTCGCGATTGAAGTCAAATTGTATACCGAGCGTTATGAATATCGGGGACCATAATGACGATGACGTCGTTAAAATAACGTCATTTGTATTATGCTTTTTGTTGATCTTTCCCGCGATAAATTACGCAACAAAAGTAAAGTTTTACACATGAAATAAACAGAAACTCATGAGCACCAAAAAAGTCATTTTCACTCGTGGCTATGCCACTCGTGAAAATATCAGCTTTTAATGTTTACTTGTGAAATAAAATTGATATTTCACTGAAACAAATATCCTCTATTTATCACATATTTAACGTCGCGGGAGTGTAATAAAGCCATTAAATAAAAATGATAATACACTAGTGTAATAAAGCTTTGACGTCGACGTCATTTACAGTATAGGAGACGTTGGTCAAATTGACTTGTTTATATAGTAATAGAAAGTAGATTTGTTGATGTTTCGACAGGAAAGGATAACATGTGATAAAAAGAATATTACATTTGTGACTTTTTAGATTGAATTTATTAAACTCCTTGAATAAAATTAATAAAATGCTCGACAGAGCCTCGCATTTTATCATTTTATTCAGCTCCTTTAATACATTCAGTATAAAAAGGCACTCATGTAATATCCTCTATTTAATACATACCTAAAATTATTTTCCATTGGGTTTCAATGGACCGCGATCGTGCAATATTTTTCCATATCATGACGTGGAACGTTTTCATATCGGACGTGGAATGTTTTATTAACGTTGTAATAGAAAGAATCGCGTGACGTCCATGGCGTCCACGCGCACGTTGCGACAACAAGTTGACGTCATTTTTCTCGTGAAAATATTAATGCGCGTCAGTTTGATTTGTTTATTGCATTTTCGGAAAAATTTTAGTCGTATTTTTTCCTGTCTTTCGTTACAGAACTATAATTTAGACATGAATCAATTATTTGACAGTGGGTATGTAATAAAAAGGTTATCAACTTTGTATGTGGATATATGCACTCGTTCTTTCGGGGATAATATTGCGCTCCTAAAGTCGCGCATTATTACCACTGCAGAACTTGTGCATATATCCACATAAAAAGATAATAACCTATAATTATCATCTGCACTAAAACATTATGTTTCTTTTTCCGTTAAATGACTTTTTTTTTAAATATAAATAGAGCAATGCATCTATTATCGATCGACCCTTTTAGCTATAATAGTATGTGCTTCGCAAATTTGTCATCCGATTTTCCATCAAATAGTACCATTTGAAAGAACGTTTTTCATTGGTCATCTTTAGTACTTTTGGTATCTGTTTAAGAAAATATGTCTAATGAAAATTTTTGCTACATTTCATACAGTAAGTGTAGCATATATCGACCCTTGCACCAATTATCGACCCCAACTAAATTTAAAAAAATCAACTTACTGAAGTTTGTTTTGCGACAAACAGATAACATTACACTTTCGTTACAGAAAGGGAGACACGACCGATCTTGTTTAAAGTTAATTCATCGTAAATAAAGGAGTTATGATATATGTTACATTCTTTTACATAACAACTTTAGATCTATTTTATACTTTCTCCTCAATACAACTTTAGACAATCCTGATACTTACTCTAAAATGCATATAATTAATTTAGGTGGCGTACGCACACTGGATAACCGGCTATCCTGACGCCTGCTGGAAATGTAACCCAGCTGGAAATGTAACCCAGCTGGAAATCGGTAGATCCATTTATTTCTATTAAAACGAAGCCAATTCTTGCAAATCAAATTGACAGTTTTGTCAAGGAATGTCCATGGCTTACATTTACAATTTCTGGGCCCAAAACAATCGCTATGTTTTGAGATATTCGCTAACAATTTCTTCCGTCTGAAAAATCGAGCAAAAATCCAAAGTTTTGCGCAAACTGTTTCGTTTATAAATAACCTGTGAAAATTTTTATCATCTGGTTTAACAGATGTGTCCTTTCGGAACACTTGTGTGAAGTTTCCGGGTTCCCGGGTTCTGTGTTATTCTGGAAACAGTTTATTAGCCGTTAAATAGGCATGGTCGAGAAAAAAATAAAACGACCGCTGTATTTGAAATAGGCAGTCATTAAAGTCAGCTGTCAGCTATCGAGAATAAAGCTGTATAAAAGTAAAACAACTGTCTTCTTATATGACCCGTTGTATCTCTTCTTTATGTATATTTTGTATCTGTTTAGTCTGTCTGTGTTTTTGCGATTTCTTTCATCTTTCATTTGTGTAAAATGTGTATACTTGCAATCAGTAAACAGTTTGTATATACTTATGTATGGTCCTTATTGCCATGTCGAGTAATTCTGGTTGATTTCATTATCATTGTTTAGTTGTTTAGAGTCTAGAAGTTGCTTTGTTTCTTACGTCCGTCCGTCCGTCCGCCCGCCCACCCGCAGTGTCTTGTCCGGGCTCTGACTCTACATGTATGGACTGATTTTTAAGTATTTATTTTTTAACTTCAAACATGTGTTACCGATGGTACAAGTATTAGTGAGGCCCATTCATTAAATCCACCTCCAATGTCAGTACAACAAAAATATCTTCAACACAAAGCTGTAAATAAGTATTTTGTGTCAGGCTGGCAATTCCTACATGCATAGACAAAATTTGTGTCGTATAGTAGAACTTTTATTTTCATGCGGTTTTATTTGATAGCTGATTGTGTAAGATCGTAAACAAGCAAAGAAGACTTCAGATTTACCTTGTTATATGTTAATTAAAGCTACATGTGGCTGTCATGTTAAGAAATAACTGATTAACAGTCATGTGACATTTTGCAAAGTTCTGCTTATTTAGATTTGAAACAATCGTTTTCAATCGTTTGCCTCTATACATCAACAACTTGCAATTTTAGACCATGGATAAGCTGGTATTTGTTGAAAAGGTATTAATGAATAAAACAAAGTGGCAGATTTACATTAGGAGCAATTAAATAATTATGTATGAGCAAATAAGATTATACACCTATCAAGCACACTTTTCAAAACAAGAACGGGCACTTGAGATTCGTTAAAGATACTGAATTCTTCAAACGAAATTCAAAGGACTGACGACCAGAAGCAATCATTTGCACTTGCAAAACCCGAAGTGAAATTACTTTCTGTGGAAGCCCGGAGGCACCTGTAGTGGTTTTCCTCCACCATCAAAAGCTGGCAAAATAGCAATATGTACTATTGCTTCGGTGTAACTGCAAAAAATATATGATTGGCTTTCGCATGGCGGAAAAAATGGCAAGAACGCGTGAACTAGGTTAAAATTCAGCCCGGATGTGAAGAAATATAGTCCTAAAGCCTCTTGAAATAAAAGTGCCATTCTAAAAAATAATAATATTTCCGTCAAATCACTGCCAGTAATACTTTTTACATACAAAAGTATTCAAAACCATCGGAGTTAATGGATAGTCTATAAATGTTAACATCCGAGTTCAACGACAGCACTAGAGGCCGTTTTCGACATTCTTTTTTTCTCGACCATACTATTTAACGGCTAATATACTTTTTCAGGAATAACGTAGAACCCGGAAACTTTACACAAGTGTTCCGAAAGGACACATCTGTTAAATCAGATGATAAAAGTTTTCACAGGTTGTTCATAAACAAAACAATTTGCGCTAAACTTTGGTTTTTAGCTCGATTTTTTCAAACTGAAGAAATTGTTAGCGAATATCTCAAAACATAACGATCATATTTGGCCCAGAAATTGTAAATGTAAGCCATGGTCATTCCTTGACAAAATTGTCAAGTTGATTTGCAAGAATCGGCTTCGTTTTAATAGAAATAAATGGATCTACCGATTTCCAGCTGGGTTACATTTCCAGCTGGGCTACATTTCCAGCAGGCGTCAGGATAGCCGGTTATCCAGTGTGCGTACGCCACCTAAATTAATTATATGCATTTTAGAGTAAGTATCAGGATTGTCTAAAGTTGTATTGAGGAGAAAGTATAAAATAGATCTAAAGTTGTTATGTAAAAGAATGTAACATATATCATAACTCCTTTATTTACGATGAATTAACTTTAAACAAGATCGGTCGTGTCTCCCATGCAGAGTTATTGTTCTTCTATTTCCGCTAAGGTAGCAGATGCCAGTTTTGGGATTTTTCGCACGCCGGCCGGAGACCGTCTTTCTTCAATTAAGCAGAAATCAGCTAAAATGTGATTTGAAAGAAATAAAGCATATAGCTATCATGTATTTGTATGAGTTCTTTAAATCCAATAGAAATATTTGCCATTTATAACTCTGTGGTCCATAGGTAGCTAATAGTGAAACATAGGTACGCGAAAATATGGACAAATTTTCCAAAATATTGCCATATTTGGCCTTGTGGCAAAAAGTTAGGGGAAAAGCAGGAGTCCTTGAACAGTGATTTGAACACAAGCCTCTCCTATACCTATTCAGCATAACAAAAATATCTGTCAACCGATTACTTTTTTCAGTACTCCTTGAATTAGGCCTCTGTTGTTTTGACATTTGCACATAGATCCAGGTTACATTCTACCAATTCAATTCCTTATTTATTTCATATTAATAACAAAACATTCAGACCTCATTTTCAGCACTTTAGAACATTTCAATGATATGAAAACCATATATGATCATTTAGTATACCATGTCTTCTTATCAAAAATAGAAAAATATTGACATGTTATGTTGAATATAAGAAAAATAATCTGTTCTGAGAAACATCACCCTCTAAAAATGCCCCCATGAAAATAGCCGTTTAGCAGTTACGCGTAGGTAGACATTTTTCGCAAAGAATAAAACTTATTCCAAGAAATTTACAATGAAAATGGTCTAGATCTATTCTCAATACTATAAGCAATAAACAGAAGCCAAAAATTTAACTGTCACCTCCTCATGTCACTCATTATACCAGATTTCATCCATAGCATGGAACTACATTTTGGACTACTTCACATGTAACACTGAGTAGTCACTTCCGGTTTGGTGTAATCCGTCCTTAAAGAAACATTTTTCATACTCAAAATGTGCTATTTTCACTTAAATTGTACCAGTAACCTAAATGCATGAAAAAAATACCAGTTTCAGTTTGATACAATCAATTTTCAAGCTGTTATGGCTTTTTCAGTAACGTATGCTGGCGCGCCAAATTTCCTGGAAAAAAGCTGTCGCGACATCATTTTTGACCACTTTTCCTTGCTTGAGCTTATTTTTGCCATATTTTATCAAGTTTTACCATAAACTGCACTCAAATCACACACTGTTACTGTAAAATATACCCAATCTCACCCCTGACACCTAAAACATACCAATATTTAGTCAATAAATATGCATTTTTTGAAAAAAATACACCCAAAACAGTGATTTTGAAATATTTTTAGTTTTTCTTCTTTTTCTCTACTAAATTGCACTGAAATTGTCATCTTCTATCATAATCTGGCCAAACTAGCCTGTTTACAGCCACATCTAAACAAGTTTTAATTTTTACCCCTGCACAACTTATAGGTTACATTCTACCAATTCAGTTCCTTATTTATTTCATATTAATAACAAAACATTCAGACCTCATTTTCAGCACTTTAGAGCATTTCAATGATATGAAAACCATATATGATCATTTAGTATACCATGTCTTCTTATCAAAAATAGAAAAATATTGACATGTTATGTTGAATATAAGAAAAATAATCTGTTCTAAGAAACATCACCCTCTAAAAATGCCCCCATGAAAACAGCCGTTTAGCAGTTACGCGTAGGTAGACATTTTTCGCAAAGAATAAAACTTATTCCAAGAAATTTACAATGAAAATGGTCTAGATCTATTCTCAATACTATAAGCAATAAACAGAAGCCAAAACTTTAACTGTCACCTCCTCATGTCACTCATTATACCAGATTTCATCCATAGCATGGAACTACATTTTGGACTACTTCACATGTAACACTGAGTAGTCACTTCCGGTTTGGTGTAATCCGTCCTTAAAGGTTACATTCTACCAATTCAATTCCTTATTTATTTCATATTAATAACAAAACATTCAGACCTCATTTTCAGCACTTTAGAGCATTTCAATGACATGAAAACCATATATGATCATATAGTATAACATGTCTTCTTATCAAAAATAGAAAAATATTGACATGTTATGTTGAATATAAGAAAAATAATCTGTTCTGAGAAACATCACCCTCTAAAAATGCCCCCATGAAAACAGCCGTTAAGCAGTTACGCGTAGGTAGACATTTTTCGCAAAGAATAAAACTTATTCCAAGAAATTTACAATGAAAATGGTCTAGATCTATTCTCAATACTATAAGCAATAAACAGAAGCCAAAAATTTAACTGTCACCTCCTCATGTCACTCATTATACCAGATTTCATCCATAGCATGGAACTACATTTTGGACTACTTCACATGTAACACTGAGTAGTCACTTCCGGTTTGGTGTAATCCGTCCTCCAGCAATCAACATTCGCAGTTTCGCATCTGACCAACTTCAGGACACTAATTCTGTTCAGGTCGGCTGAATACTTGTCAGAAGTTTTTTAAATGTCCATTACTCAGCACCAAAGCACAAAATCTGCATTGAATATTATTTTGAATGAAAACGGGGCCTTCAGTTTTGACACTTACCTTTATTTTAGGATTTTGGCCAATTCGCATCTAAGGCTGGAAACTACCAGCTGCTACCTAACTTTGTCCACCTTCACCTTATGGGGGAAAGGGACAGTAAATCTGCACTGATACCAGTGCGAAAAAAAATCATGAAAAATCTAATTTTGATAATTTCAAGGCAATTGTCATGCGGTGACATTAGTGTTTAAAACTTCCAAAACATTTGTTTTAAAAATGTTTAAAAATGGTTGTATATGTAAAAACTCGAACTTTGTCAGTAACTTTAAAAGAACAAAAAAATATACATGCTGTCATTATAAAAATGTTTTATCTCATACTAAACATTGATAAGATCTTGCAGTGTCAAACTAATTGCTATTATACGTCTGTTAATGGTCTTATTGCATTTTATTATATAATCTTAATATCTGAATTATCGGAAACTGGCCAAGTATATTATAAGAGCATACCTGTTGCGTAGAAACTGTCTGTATTCTGGAACTGATTAACTGGCATTAATAGGAGGATACCATTTGATAATTGGTGCATTTCTATTTTTATGTGTTTTTAAAATACGCTACATAATATACATGTATCAATAAGTTGTTATGTAAGCCTTTACCCTTCTTTATCATTCTTATATATGCGTTTTATGTGTATACCTCGCATATAGAACTGTTGAATGCTACTGTACTTGTCATACGTGATGTTCTTTATTATATTTTGTATTATATTTGGTATTGACCGTCATCAACGTTTTGAAAAAATGTATATAGTGCACTTTTAAAATTTCACGTCTTTGAAATATGTATATAGATGATTTTACACAAGTTATTGGTAACTATGTTAGTAGTATAGTAATTGTTTGTGCGAGCGTTATTTAACCTCACTTAACCTTTTATCCACTTCTAAAAAATCCAATGCCGGACAATTTAAAACCCACAGGTTTTAAACCCAGTAAAAAGTTTTAAATACATATGATATAGATGAGTTTACAGAATAGAATATATTGTTTGAAAGAAAGAAGATTTACTGATAATATAAATCCTCATTATGTTACAACAAAAAACGGGAGAAAAATGATAATGGCTACTTGTTCATCTTGTGGAAAAATGAAATCAAAGTTTGTTAAAAGTACAGGGGGTAATTTAGATATTCACAAAGCAATGTTACCTTTATTACCTAAGAAAGGTTTAACACTCCCAGGATATAATTATTGTGGGCCAGGAAATCCCCTAGATAATGGACCCCCTGTCAATGAACTGGATGCAGCATGATTTTTGCTATGACAGTGGTGTAAAAAAGGGTACATGTGATAAGCAAATGCTTTCCAATTTAAATAACACTAAATCAAAAACATTTGGAGAAAAGATTGCAAAACATTTAGTTGTGAAACCTATAATTAAAACGAAATACAAACTTGGGCTGGGACAAAAGTCAAAAAACGGGAAAAGGGGGTAGAGTATACCCCCGGAATCACATGGAGCGATGAATTAGCAGAAGAATTACACAAACCAATTAAAAGAAAATTTACGAAACGAAGAGTGATAGTTAATGATATTGATGATACTTGGTCAGCTGATTTAGTTGACATGCAAGCTTTTTCAAAATATAATAAAGGAGTAAAGTACTTGTTAACCGTTATTGATATATTTAGTAAATATGCTTGGGTTATTCCATTAAAGAATAAAACTGGAGAATCTGTTACTGAAGCATTTGATAAAATAGTTTCAGAAGGTAGAACTCAGGGACGAAAGTCCCCGAAGACTGCAAGAATTCCAACAAATTTATGGGTAGATGAAGGAAAAGAATTTTATAATAAAAAGTTTGAATCATTTTTGAATAAAAATAAGATTAATATGTATCATACATTTAACGAAGGAAAGGCTGTAGTAATAGAAAGATTTAATAGAAGTTTAAAAAGAATAATGTGGAAATATTTTACAGCAAATAATACTTATACTTATTTAGATAATTTGCAGGATATGGTTGATAAATATAACAAAACAAAACATTCTAGTATAAAAATGACACCAACCGAAGCCAGTAAAAGCTTAAATAAAGGTACTGTTTACTTTAATTTATACGGTAATTTAAAAATACCAAAGAGTAAAACAAAATTTAAAATTGGTGATCGAGTTCGCTTAAGCAAACTTAAAAGACATTTTGAAAAAGGATATACACCAAACTGGACAGAGGAAATATTTATAATTTATAAAATTAATAATACAAATCCCAGAACATACACTATTAAAGATTTAAATGATGAAATAATTCAGGGTTCATTTTATGAACAAGAACTTTTACCTACTACACAAGAAGTTTTTAGAATAGAAAAAGTTATTAGACGAGACTATAAGAAAAAACAAGCTTTAGTAAAATGGAAAGGTTATAGTGAAAAATTTAATAGTTGGGTACCATTTAGTGAATTGGAAGAAATTTAATTTAAAAAATATATTATATAAATGAGTCATAAAAATTTAATTTCTAATAATGGAATAGAAACAATAGATCAATTAATTATTCACTTAACTAAACTAGCTGCTGCTTACAGAAAAAGTTATAAATTTTGTGGGAGAGTAAGTACCGGATTATATATTACAGCAGGTATCTTTGGTTGCTCAGCTGCATTAGCACTTGTTCCAGCTATTCCTATATTTGTAGCAGTTGCTGGCGCTGTTCCATCAGTAATTACCATATTTACCAACAGACTAAAACTTGACGACAAGAAATTTATTTTAAAAGCACATCATCACAAAATAAAACAACTAATAACAAAAGCACGGATTGGAAAAGTAAATAAAGAAGAAGAGAAACAAGTTATTCAAAATATTTTTACAATACTATTAGAAATGCAGAAAGAAAAAAATATTCAATGCCTTTTGAAACGTATATGAAGGAATTTAAACTTAACGGATATAAAAGTAAAAAAGAAGAAGAGCTGTATTAAATTTTACGTGCGTTTTTAGAGATTTTTTCTATAAGTATATTATATATAGATGGTTAATAGAAAGGTAGATAGAATGATTATGCCAAAATTATCTAGCACTTTAGGAGAAATAATGAATCCAGACAAAAATTCATATAAAAAAGTTCTTAAAAGAAGAAATGTTATTAAATCAAAACTTGATCAAATAGTTAGCGATGAATATAAAAATCATGTCATTGATAAATTACAAAATGTTATAGATCCTTATCTTTTAAAAAATAATTTATTTGAATGGAACTGCGGTTGTCTATTAACTGAAGAAGAAAATGCTGAAAGATTATGTGATTGTCCCAGACCAAATAATATTCGAAACAATCCTAAAAAAGTTATTGCAACCAATTATGATACTAATGAAGAAAAAACATATAAAAGCACTTATGCAGCATCCAAAGACCTTAATATTAATTCAGGGTTAATAATAATGTGCTGCAAAGGAAAAAACCAAGTTAAAAGCGGAATATCAAAAACCAGCGGAAAAAGATATAAATTTAAATATTTTAGTTCTTCTTAAACTTTATTTATTTTATTATTTTTTTAATCCTTTTTTCCTGAGTGATTTTTTTTCTAAATATAATATATAGATGGAAATTGAGAGATCTACAAAACAATATTATAAGAAATTTGAAATTAAAATTACATATAGACAAGATCCAAAGAATCAATTATATTTAACTATAAACGGTTCTTATGAAATACTTAAATCTGAACTTAAAACTTTAAAAGGTATAAAAATAAACGTTGTTTTAAAAATAACTTTTGCAAAAATGGATAAAACTGATACAATATATAAATCAGCTTATTTTCAATCAAAGGCTTTAGAAATTATTAACACAAACGAAATAAAAAAACACTTTACGTCAAGCTTTTGATGAAATAATAAATAGAATTGGTAATTTCTGAAGGAAGTGGCTGGAGAATAGAGTCAGTTGATGCTCATTATATAAATAGATATAAGTATAGTCCATTGGCTGCTTCAAGTTATTTAGAATTACCAAAACCAATACAAAATTCAATGAAAGGATTAATAAATATAAAGAATGATGATAACGAATGTTTTAGATGGTGTCATTTAGCTTACAAATTTCCTGTTGAAAAAGACCCTAAAAAAATTTCAAAATATAAAAAACATATAAACGATCTTGATTATACTGGAATTAAATTTCCTGTTACATTAAATCAAATACCTAAAATAGAAGTTTTAAATGAAATATCATTTAATATATTTGGTTATGAAGAACCTACGGGAATTTATCCATTGTACATATCAAAATATCAATACGAAGAACACTGTGACATGTTGCTAATT
Organism: Mercenaria mercenaria; assembly: GCF_021730395.1. Lineage (NCBI taxonomy): Eukaryota > Metazoa > Mollusca > Bivalvia > Venerida > Veneridae > Mercenaria > Mercenaria mercenaria. Next base: position 53,767 of record NW_026463533.1, read on the forward strand.
ACTAATAATAAAATAACTGATGATGACTGTAAGAGGGCTAAAGCCACTGTAGTCCAACATTATGTTTGGATAAAAGACTTTAATAGATTAATGAATAACAAAACAAAAAATACAAACAAGAAACATTTTTGTAGATCTTGCCTGCAACACTTTACCCAAGAAAGAATATTAAATGAACACATACCAAACTGTTTAGCTATTAATGGTACCCAAGGCGTAAAAATGCCAAAAGAGGAAGTAAAGTACAATTTAAAAATTATCATAAAGGTTTAGCAGTACCTTTTGTAATTTATGCTGATTTTGAATCAATAACTAAAAAAGTTTTAACTGCTTTACCATCACCTGAATCTTCATTTACTGAACCATATCAAAATCATATAGATTGTGGTTACGGTTATAAAGTTGTTTGTTGTTATGACGATAAATATACTAAACCAACCCAGATTTATAGAGGTCCTAATGCAGTTTATAAGTTTATTGAAAAAATGCTTGAGGAAGAGGAATATTGTAAAGAAATATTTAAAGAGCACTTTAACAAAGAACTAAGAATGTCTAAAAAAGATGAAATTGAATTTAAAAAACAAAAGTTTTGTCATATTTGTGAAAAAGAATATATAGAAGATTCAATCAAAGTAAGAGACCATTGTCATATAACAGGAAAATTCAGAGGAAGTGCTCACTCAGAATGTAATATTAATTTTAAACTAACACATAAAATTCCTGTTATTTTTCATAATTTAAGAGGTTATGACGGTCATTTTATTATGCAACAAATAGGGAAATTTAAAAAAGAAATTAATGTTATTCCTAACAATATGGAAAGATATATGGCATTTATGATTTCCGACTTGGTCTTTATTGATTCATTTCAATTTATGTCTCAATCATTGGATAACCTAGTAAAAAATATTCCAGAATTTAAATACACATCAACTGAATTTGATAAAAATATAGAATTATTAAAAACAAAAAGTGTTTATCCATATGATTACATGGATTCATTTAAAAAATTCAAAGAAACAGAATTACCTCCTAAAGAAGATTTTCATTCAATCTTAAATGAAACACACATATCTGACAACGAATATGAACATGCTAAAAATGTTTGGAATAAATTTAAAATTAAAACAATGGGAGAATATCATGATCTATATTTAAAAACTGACGTATTACTTTTAGCTGATGTATTCGAAATTTTAGAAAACTATGTTTAGAGCACTACAAATTAGATCCTTGTCATTATTTTAGTAGTCCTGGGTTAGCTTGGGATGCAATGTTAAAAATGACTGGAATTAAGTTAGATTTAATAACTGATATTGATATGTATCTTTTTATTGAAAAGGGACTGAGAGGAGGAATAAGTTATATTTCAAACAGATACAGTAAAGCAAACAATAAATATATGAAAGATTATGATCCTAAACTTGACAGCAAATACATTATGTACCTCGACGCCAATAACCTTTACGGTTGGGCTATGTTTCAACCTTTACCCTCTGGAAACTTTAAATTTATATCTGAAAAACAATTCAAGAAATTAATTGCAAAAGGTAAAACTAACTTTATAGTTGAATGTGATCTTGAATATCCAAAAGAATTACATACTGTACATAATGATTATCCTTTAGCTCCTGAAAAAATTATTATACCAGATCAATGGCTTTCCAATTACAGTAAAAATATTAAAACAGAATTTGAAATAGGAAAAAGTAATGTAAAAAAATTAGTTCCAACTTTAATGAAAAAACAAAATTATGTAGTTCATTTTAAAAATCTTGAACTATATACACAATTAGGGTTAAAAGTAACAAAAATACACAAAATATTAACTTTTGATGAAAGTCCTTGGTTAAAAAAGTATATTGGTTTTAATACTCAAAAAAGATCTAAAGCAAAAAATTCATTTGAAAAAGACTTTTTTAAGTTAATGAACAATTCTGTATTCGGTAAGACGATGGAGAATTTACGCAAGAGGGTTAATATTAAATTAACACATGATGAAAATATTTTATTAAAATACATAGCCAAACCTTCATTTGTTAGTTCAACGATGTTTAACAAGAATTTGTTTGGTATTCATAGAACAAAAGAAAGTTTGTTATTAAACAGACCTTGTTATGTTGGAATGTGCATTCTAGATTTATCAAAATATTTAATGTATGATTTTCATTATAATTATATTAAGGAAAAGTATGAAAACTCAGCAAAGCTTTTATTCACTGACACTGATTCATTATGTTATGAAATAAAAACCAAAGATGCATATGAGGATTTTTATAAGGACAAAGATTTATTTGATAATAGTGATTACAATAGTATTTCAAAATTTTATTTTGATAATAATAAAAAAGTAATTGGAAAATTTAAAGATGAAGCTGCCGGCATTCCCATTGTTGAATTTGTTGGATTAAGAAGTAAAATGTATTCTTATTTATTTGAAAATGAAGTTAATGTTAAAAAATGTAAAGGAATTAAAAAACATGTTGTTAAGAAAACAATAGTTCATAAAAATTACAAAGATACTTTGTTTAATTCAACCCAAAGTAATCACACCTTTAAAGTTATTCGTTCTGATAAACACAATCTTTCCAGTTATGTTATAGATAAAACATTTTTATCATGTTATGACGATAAAAGATATATTCTTGATAATGGTATTGATACATTAGCTTATTCTTAAATTATAGAACCATAAATTGTTAATTGAATATTCATAACGTTTAAAGAATTAATAGAAATAACATCATTTATTTTAAATTCATTAGCATAATTAATAGAAATAGATTCATTTTTCTATTATTTTTTGCATTGTAACTTTGAAGAATTACATTTTCTTTATTTTTTAGTTGTAATTTAGCTTCTCCTTTATCTAATTTAATTGCATCAACAAGAATAATTAAGATGCAATTTTGTTTAATTATTACATTATTACCATTTTGAACTAAACCAGGACTAGCATTTACAGTTTTCCATTGAAATAATCCACTATCGGTATCTTGGGTATAACATGTTAAAAACAATGGAGGTTTTCTTATTAATTGTTTTTCTATTTTATTTACTTTTTCATTTATATTATTGAATATTCCCATTATATTAATTATTCCAGTTAAATAAAAACACAGTTTTAATAAGTTTTAATTAAAACAATAGTTTTAACCTTTTTTATTAAAATAATTTATAATAAAGTTTAATTGTTTGTTCATTTTGTTTTACATTATTAATTTTTAGTATTTTATACAATAAATCATACAACGGTACTTTGTCTTGTAACATTTTAATGAAAAATAAACAATAATATCCACAGAGTGTACTTGTTTTGTCTTGATATTGAACATTGTTGTATTTTACATTTGGTATATACTTAATTACTTCTTTCGGCGGAGGAAGTCCAAATGGGTCAAAGTATAAAGTATTAAAGTAACAAACCCAATGTGTTCCAGGTCCAGCAAAGTCATCTAAATTGATTATTCCACACTCGTCCTTTACTTTTAATTTTGGTAAATTATTTCTACTAAACACACCCCTAAAGTTTTTAATTTTTAATTGTTTTACCCATTGTTCAATTTCAAAGTTAGAAATAGGTTTGTTTATAAATTTTATTTTTTTTTTACTATAGGAATTCGTCTGTAAGGTCTCCGTTGTGAATCAATCTGTATACCCTGGCCATGTCCCTTACCACTTAACAAAGATGTAATCAAAGGTATACCTAGACTAGCAGCCAACATGCCTAAAAAACCGCCATTTTGTTTCTGTTTTTGTGTTAATTTAATCACTCCAGATCCTACTAGTTGCTTTCTTTGATTAGGTGTAAGATATGGTGATATCATATTTCTCTTATCATTAGCTACCGAAATCATACCATTTCCAAGTATTTTACTAACACCAGTACTGGCCAGCCCAGACAAAGCGCCAATGCCTAGAGGGGCTAATATTTTTGGAGCTATTTTTGCTGCCATTGGAAGAATTGTTTTTCCTAACAAACCAGCCAAAGCTCCTAAAAATGCACCATTTTGACCTTGACTGGACATTTGTTTTTTTGAAATTGTAATTTCTAATCCCTTATTATTTGCAACAGCTTTTTTGATTTGATTAATTTGTGTTTTTGTTAAAAGTAAAGGGAAGTTTCCACGTAACTGTTCATGTTTTAATCTAAAAGTATGTGGAATTTTATTATTATAAGCTTGTGCTAAATTTTTCTTTTGTCCATCTGTAAGGTTAACTTTATATTCAATATAATTTGATGACATTATATATTTAAAATTTATTTTATTTAAACAATAACAAGTTCATTTCCAATAGTATTTATTTCAACTGTTTCCTCATGCAATACAATTGCGTAAACACGATATCTTGCAGTGGGAAGTGTATTTAATTTAGCTGTTAATGTAATTTGTTTAGGATCTTCTGTTATTACTTCTTTTTTATATTCTAAGTTAAAATGAATAAATCCATACAAACTTTGAAAATTATGTCTATTTAAGAGACTTCCAGTAGTTTTGTTATTTTGTTTATAATAATAATTAATTACATCGTCATATATTCTTGATATACTTGTGTATTCTGTTTCTGGATAAAAAACACCATTACCAACTTCAAGACGACAAGATTCCAATGTACAATTATCATTTGCTGCATTAATTTTAAATGTATCTAATAAATGTGGATTATGTTCTTGTGAATCACTTTTGTCAGGTCGTTGTAAATAAACAAATACATGTTGTGGTTTTGTAACACCAGCCGTTATTCTAAAAGTTGTATTAATCTGTTGTGTATCATTTGATTGCGTCACCATTTCCCGAAGGTATGACCATCTTGCTTTTGTAAATCTTTCAGCAATTAAATTAAGTCCAAATTCATTAAAAATTAAACGTGGAACCCATAGAATTAATTTTGTTATAATTACTCTACCAGCATCAGCAGCATTAGCTCTAAAAATTAATTCATCATTATCCGTCAGCTGCAGTGTTATTTGAATTTGACTTGGAGGTATAATATTAGTTTCTAAACCCTGAAAAAATGAATAATTATTTAATGGAATCTTAGCATTTACCTCATTACCACCCTTGATTAAATCCTTTCTAAATTTGAAACCTAAATCATCATCAGCGGCAGCAGTAGCAGTAGTATCTAAATAAATATATTCGTTTGTTCCAGTTGATCTTGCATAATCTTCAGATAGTTCAACTAAATTTTTTACATTTATTACTTTGTATAAATTATTACAATCATAAACAATTTTTCCATTTTGTTTAACCACTAATTGATCAATTAATGAAGCTGCATTATTAATTAAAGCAATCTGATCTCCACCACCATAATTATTACCATTAGCAAGCTTATTTACTTTAAAACTTACTTCAAAATAACCATTAAACCAATCAAAATATGAACTTCTATCATTAATTGTAAAGTGATATCCGTTTTTTGGTTGCTTAACATTATTTCCCAAGACAGATATTAAAGCTGTATCTAATTGAATAGGAGTTAGTTCGTATCTTTCACAATATTGTTTTGTTCTAAACATGTATATATTATATATTATTTTATTTCTTATAAATTAATCTGTTAATACGTTTTTGTCGAGCTAAAGTCCCAGATCCTGACAATAATCTATTTAATCTAATATTAATATCCTCCTCATTATCATTATTATTTTTACTGTTATTCTTTTCTTGTAATTCCTTAGCAATTAAATTACCAACTGCCGGAGCAGGTTTCTTTTTAAATTTTTCAACAATTTTATCAGCAGCTAAATTTCCAACTTCCGTTCCAACCTTTTTTGTTCCACTTTCAAGTGCTGCTTTTCCTGCTGTTTCCAAAGCTTTATTTCCAGCTGTGCTAATTGAAGATGCAACTCCACTTGAAAGCAATTTTGTTAAAGTGTCAAAGATACCTGTACCGTGTATGATTTCTTTTCCCGTTTGAGCATCAACATAAATAAATATTCCTTTATTTTTGTCATAAACTTTTTTGTACATTATATAAAACTAAAATTTATAATTTCATATTTCTTTTAAAATTAGTGTAAAAACAAAGAATAATATCAAACAGGGAATGCCACGCACCAAAAACGAAGCCTCCTCAAAACGAAACCCCCAGCACACAGACGCGTGCACCACACACACATACACACACACCCAAAGCCAACACATAAGGACAAAACGAACAACACACACGCACACAAAGCCAACACATAAGACGAAACGAACAAACAAAGGAACACAGTGGGGCACCGCCTTGGAACGGTCAGTGGCAAAAACACCACTGGGGAGCTTAAACCGGTTTATGGTGCACCTAACCTCACTCTTACCCCCACCATGTTCCAAAGACATGGGACAGTGTAAATAAAAGTAATCCCCTCCAGGTGAATCTCTTACACACGTAATGGAAACAAAAAGGCATGGCATATAAAACACAAAAATGCTCGTGTATAAATACATAAAAAACAAACCTTAAGAACCAAAAACGTATGTACTCAATGCCTTTTCAGAAGACAGAGCAACAAGAGAAACACCCTTAAGGGCCCGACGAAACAGGCCAGAAGACAAATATCAAAACAGTTCAGTCCTGGTAGGATTTAAAAACTGCTTATCATAGAGTCCTCCCCCTCTTCCGTCAGACAAAATCAAAGAGGGAAGCGTAGTGTCCAACTGTAAACGGGTTGAACACTAAACATGCGGTATGTCTCAAAACAGTTGGGTCGTAACCTCTTTTAATAAAACGTTTGATAATCTTTCAAAATACATTTTGAAAATTACCGTGACCCAAGATCTTACGAAGTTTGTAAACCACATCCCCATAAAAAAACGGGTTTAGAAATACCTTCTCGCAGAAGTGTCTTTAAATTACTATTGAATTTTAAAACTAAATCAGAATTACGATAATAAAATTTAGCAAAATATTTACGCAATTTGTAATAACGGTAGCCTTGCTGAAGAAGTTTACCTGTAATATATTGATTACGTTCATTGAAATGCTTGACATGACTACACGCTCTGGCAAACCGAATTAATTGAGAAATATATACCCATAAGATGTAGCCTGAGGTACATCCCATCCAAATGGGGAAAATTTACAATAGTAAAATTAAAATCATCCCTCTTGTCATAAATTTTGGTATGTATAAAATTGTCATAAATAGAGAGATGTAAATCTAAAAATGAAGCATCAGTATCCGAATTGTTAGTTTTAATTAACTGAAGCTCCCTAGGATAAATAGTACCCACCAATTGACCAAAAAACGGATTATCCATATTAAGAATATCATCTAGATAGCGTGATGTATTATTAAATGCCGTTATAATATCTGCCTGCGTATCTGGAGAGAGGCTCAACATAAAGTCTCTTTCATAACAATATAAAAACAAATCTGCGACAAGGGGTGCACAATTTGTTCCCATGGGAATACCAACAGCTTGTCAAAAAAACTGCATTCCCAAACCTGATGTAAATGTTGTTCAATAAAAAGGAAAGGGCTTTACAAACTTCGTCACAGGTCCACATTGTATAATGTTTAATAATATTGTTAGTAAAAAAGCTTTATCAAAATTGCAAGCAATAAATGTAGCATTCTCTCTGGCAAAAGTCTTTTGAATTAGGGCAATTAATTTGTCATTTATTAAGTTATGTGGTAAAGTGGTATACAAAGTAGAAAAATCGTATGTACTGACTGTAGATACCTTGTAATTATTAATTTTCAACTTATCAAGGATTTCACCAGAATTTTTAATCGACCAAAATAAGTGTTTACCAGAGTTTCCGTATACTTTATCGCAGTATCTTTCCACGTGGGCTTTCACAGCAGTTAGACATGATGTTAATAGCTTTGAAATATTTGTAGTTGTACAAGAGCTTGAATTAGCGATGAAGCGAGCTTTATATGGCTGTTTATGCAATTTAGGAATCCAATACATGGTCGGTAGTTTAATTTGTTGATCGTCTATACGAACTTTTAAATTAGAAACTTCAGTGATGTGATCAGTAATCAACTTATTTTCAACAGAAGGACTCAATGTATAAGAGTTAGTGCTATTTAGTTCGTTTTGTAAAACATTAATATAATGTAGGCATCAAATGATGATAATATTGTTGGCCGCCTTGTCTGCTGGAACTAAGACATACTTAGAATGAAATTCTTGGATTTCCTTTTTCAAATGTCTTAAAGTAAACTTGGGTTTTGGTGGAAGTAGGTGTTCATTAGTTTGATAAAATTTTATTCGAGAATCAACAATGTTAAAAATATTTCGTTTCCAAGACGTTAATGCATTTGGATCAGCGTTCTCACGACGACACCATTTAACACAGAAGGTTTCGATGGATTCTGCAATCTGACCACGACAAGCATTAAAATCAATAGTTGAAGAAATTCTATATTTAGGTCCTTTAAAGAATAAATTACGAATACGCTTGTCCTTAACAATATCAAAATTACCAGTGATGACATGACCTGCATCTGAATAGCAAAATTTGAGTTTTTACATTCGCAGTAAGAAGGAGTATTTGTTTGAACATCTAAGTCGGAAACAATTTTATTGTAATTGAAAATAACATTTCTTACAGGTGTTTTATATTTATAACAGATAATAGGAACTTCGGAGTTTCTGAAATATTTAGGCACAGAATCAATGACACGTTTATCACGAAATATACTAGGTACATCGAGGTACTTGTTTCAACTTCATTAAAATTAATTATTCTACCAAATACATCTGTAATATATATTCTAATTGAATTTATAATATATTTATTAATTTCAGAATATCCAACTCTTTGTGGTTCTTTTGTAAATGGATAAGCTCTTGTTAAATCTGCAGTACTTAAAGCATAGATAATATCACTGAAATTACCATCAACAAGTGAATTATCAATAAGATCACAATGAATGTAAATTGTATCCACAGAGTTAGTTATATTTGGTGTTGTAGTTCCCCATTCAGTATTTCTCAATGCTTTTTTCTCAAATCCAAGCAATGTATGAAAATTTGACATTCTTAAATCCAACATAAAATTGTCTTTAATTGAAATCAAAACCTTAAAACTACTTAAATCAAATTCCAAACTTATTTGAGCAACTTCTGATATATCAAATTCAAAATCATCATTACTTATTAATGTTTCCCTAATATAATTATTAATATCTGTGTAACTGTAAGAACCATTTGTAAATATAATATCTTTCCATTCTTTACCATTATTATAACGAATTCTTTTATTGTCATATTCATCACTAATATTATGCCAAGAGTAAGTCATAGTGTTAATACTATCCAAACCAACAACATAAGTTTTATTTTTATCTAAAATTAAAGAACGACTAAATCTGATTGTAAAATCACTCGGAGTATTTTTGTTATTATCTTTAACTGTTTCAGAACTTAATACTATTTTTTGTTCCATTTATATATTCAAGAAAAATAATTTTTATATAACATTTCATGTTGTTCTGGTAAGAGTGAATTCATTTTTAATAGTTCATCAATTATGTTAATACCTTCATTTTTTAGTTCTTCATTATTATTTCCAGCATTAATTGAACCACAAATTAACTCCAAGTCATTAACCAATTCTTTTGGATTACATGGACAAACGTCATAACCTTGTCCCCTAATTACTTTTTTAAATTTCATAGATCTTTTATTGATAGGTAATCCTGATTTTTCTGTTAATTCTTTAAATATTTTTCTAGAATGAATTGAATGTTTTTTATTATTGTTATATCTTTTATTAATCAAATCAATTAAATCATCATCAACTTTAGTGTTGATGACTTCTTTTCCAGTTATTCTATCTTAGCAATTAATTTGTTTTGACCATAAAGTTTAAGTTAATAATTAAATTACCATAATGTCCATTTGGTGAAACTTTATATGGATTATGATGTTTTATTCCTTGTCCATATGTAGAAGCCATACCAAGAATATGATTTAACCGTTTTTTGTACTTTATTAATTCGTCTTGGTTATGTTTTAATTCTTTTGCTTCTTTTTGTTTATTTGGATCTTTTGATCTTGATTTGGCAGTTATTGAACCATTTAATTTTTTAATATCTTCAGTAACACCATCTATTGTAGCTTCAAGATTGTCTTTATCTATTTTATTAGGATCAAGTATATTTGCAGTTAAAAAGTCAAACAATTCAGACGGTTTGTAATATCCATATTCTTCTAAAACATCATTATCCAGAAAAACATCTAAATCTACTGTAGGTATTTCCTTTTCTTTCGGTCTTGCTCCTAATTCTTCTTCTGATTCTTTGGATGTATCATCAATTGTTTCAGTTATTCCCATCTTTTTTCTTCCATAATCTTCTAATTTTTTAAATTCATCTTGAAAAACCCGTCCAACAGGTTCATCTCCCCAATCTATCGGTATATAAGAAGCCGATTTTAAAGCTTGTTCTTTTTCATAATCTTTCAGTACTTTTTTAATTTCTTTTTCAGTAGGTTCTTTGTTTATTTCCCTGTATTTTTTATATTCCCTCGCCAGTTCTTCAGGAGACCATGTAATTGGTGGTTCTAAGAATAGCTGTGGTAAACCCTGATATGTTTGTATGTCTTTCATTTCATCACCTAATAACGCTAATTGTTGTTTTATTCCAGGTAATGCTTTTAACTGACTTGATAATTGTTCTTTTTGACTTTCTATTCCTTCAGTAATTGGCTTATAAATTTCAGTGTACATATCCCGATTTGTAGCTTTTTTAATTTTTTCTCTCATTATTTCTTCTCTAAGAGCTCTCATCTTTTGCCCGACTAAGTTTTTTCTTATTCTTATTTCATTAAGTTTTGATTGCATTTATATAATAATGTAAGATAATGTAAGATATTGTAAAATAATGTAATATTATATAAATGGAAATTCCAAATTATGATACAAAAAGTGATAAATCTAATAAGTTTAAACAACATTATCCTTTTATGCCAGATTCATGTTTTAGAATGTTAATATGTGGATCTTCTGGATCTGGAAAAACAAATACATTAATGCATATACTTCGAAAACCTCTTATATATTATGATAAATTATACTTGTATGCTAAAAACCTAGAACAATCTAAATATCAAGATTTAATAAATCACTTAAATGAAATTGCAAAAAAAATTAAAGTAGATACAAATGAAATACTTGAATATTCAGCTGATCCCAACCAAATTGAACCTTGTGAGAATCTTGAATCAGAAAAACAAAAAGTAGTAATATTTGATGATTTTGTATGTGAAGATAAAAGAGTTCAAAATGAAATAACAAAATACTTTATTCAAGGACGTCACAAAAACTGTTGTGTTATTTATTTAAGTCAGTCTTACTATAAAACACCGAAAGATATCCGAATTAACTGTTCACATTATATTTTATTTGAAAGTCCAGGTAAACGAGAAAATGATATGATTTGTAATGAACAAAATATTAACCCTAAATCTTTTACTAATGCAACAAATCAAAAACATGATTTCTTATATATTGACAAACCAAGGAAGTTTTTAAGAAAAAACTTTACTGGTAATATATAATGGGAGTTTTTAATAATATAGAACAAATAAGTGAACCTGACAGTATAAGTAAAGTTAAATTTGATATTGATTTAAGTAGTTATGCTACTAAAACACAATACAAAAAGCTTAAAAAGGACATGGAATCATATCTTCACAGAAATAAGGAACTTGATAACACAATGAACAGAGCATTAGATATGGGAAGATATGAAATAATCAACCTAGGAAATCCAGATAAACCCGCTGATGCAGTTCCAAGACGGTTTATGTATAAAAAAATTCAAAGTGTAATAGATGACTATAATCTTGAAGATGTCAAAAGTATAAAACAAACACTAGAAGCAGAAGTAAAGAATATTGAAGAATTAACAATAGATTTTAAAAAGAATTCATTATTAATAGTTGAATTACAAGGTAAAATTGAAGAAGAAATGAAAGCTATTGTTGATTTTATTAAAGAGCTTGAAGAGAAATCTGATTTGACAGATGACAACATAAAAAAAGTATTTAGAACCAATTTTGAAAAGTTATACACTCAAGTTCAAGAATTAAAAGATAGTATGATTAAACATGAAGAACTAAAAGACAAGATTATTGAAGCTGAAAAAAAGTTACAAAATATGTATCAGTTAGAAATTAGAACAGAAATAAATAAACTAAATACTGAAACTGAAAAAAAACACCAAGATTTGTTAGAATTAATTTCAAATAAACTTGCAGAATATAAATCTGAACTGGAAAAGGCAGCCTCACAAAGAGGTGATGACCATGACACAGCATTAGAGGACTTTAAAAAAGAGCTCAATTCTAAAATAGATGACTTTAAAAAACAAATTCGAATTTGGATTAGTACTGTTGATACACGTCACAATTTAAAGTATGCAGAATTAAATAATATTACAAAAAAATTACAAGAAGATATGACGCAGCTTAATGCTAAAGTTGAAGAACATAAAAATGAACTGGACTTTGTAGTTGAAAAATCAGTTAAACAAGGAGAGTTAATTACTGCTAATACTGAAGCAATTAACATAATTAATGATCAGCTAGAAAATTTGAAGAAACAACTTGTAGACATGATTAATAATGTTGATGCACGTCACAATATAAAGTACGAAGAGTTAAGTAAACTTAAAGGTTTATTACAAAAAGATATTAATGAATTTAATGATAAAATTAAAAAAATAATAAATGATTTGGACCCTGTCGTTGAAATATCAGCTAAACAAGGAGAATCAATCACTGCTAATACCCAAGTAATTACTGCTAATACTAAAGCAATAACCGCTAATGTCGAAGAAATTTCTACTAATGATGTAAAAATTTCTAATAATTGGGAAAAAATTATAGAAGTAAAAGATGCTTTCTTAAAACAAGAAACACAATTAGCTAGAACAAAGGGTGTTGTTGACAATTTGTCTGCTTCTGAAGTTGCTACAACAAAACGACTTGATGATTTAGCTGAAATACAGTCTAACCTGTCTTAAGCAGCCAGCCAAGGGAAGCAGATAATTTGGCCGCTAAAGCCAGGTGACCGCTGATCGGAGGTGCAGCCAATATATGTATTTTTCAGACTTCTGGTCAGTTTAGCCTTTAGGCCCATTTTTGGGGGGTTTCCCATTATTATTTTACCAGGATACAATGACGTGCATTTGCCTTCGCAATACGAATGGTCTTCTTAGCAATCTAAAACTTCGGCGTGAGTTTTTTACTACAAAAATTGTTACAGACAATTTTCCAACTTCAAAACAAGTTTGTTTACAATTTTCGCCATTTTGTAAGGGAAGCTACTCCCCGCGCTTATTGTCTACGCTAAAATCTACGATTGCCGTTACGTTCGGTAAAAGATGGAATGGTTTATATTTTTTTTCAAACACAATTAATTTCGTACAGATTTAATAGTATTTTGATGACAGAAGTATAAAAAATCACAAATATTATGCTACTAGTTAGTTATCGAGTATTATCTTTAACCGATGTCAAACTGTGAACAACAAAATTGACACGAGGTGACACGCTACTTGCCGATAATTACTGGCCATTTGATCATTACAAAAAGGGGATTACACCTTTGGTTATCAGTTTTAATTGAGAAGCTCATGTCATTTTGTCGTTCTTGTGGTGAAGTCACGCGAAACTTAGCAATCACGTGCTTCTCAAAAATCGGGTATCTTCGGCGATTATTGCCTAAAAATAATTGATTTTGGAAGAAAAATGGCCGCTGAAAGGGGTCAAATACGGCGGTCGGGAGGCAATTTCGTTGGCCGCTGGCCGCGGACGGCAGGTGGCCGCTGAATAAAGTGATAAAATAGAGGAAAATTCGTCGGGGGCGTCATAAAATGGCCGCTGAACGGAGGTGACCGCTGATCGGAGGTGACCGTTAGTACAGGTTAGACTGTAATTCTTAAACTTAAAAAGAAAGACAGGAAAATAGAAGAAAAACTAGAAAAAGTAAAACATGAAGTGTTTCTTTTTGAATATAACAGCGGTTATGGGACAGCTTCAAGGTTTGGATACAGTTTTTATGATTATGTAAAAATGAAAAAGTATTTTAAAAACGTCAGGGTGCCTGGATATATTCAACATATGAAGATGTGGCCGGTCTGAACTATTTAAATGTATTTCAATTAAGACCTGGAATTATCGTAGATTTTAAAGATTTTATAAACATAAACCAACAACATAAAATAGCTGTACCAGATGTGCTTTTGAGGGGTGTGTTTATAGTCGAAAAAACCGGAACTTATATAATAGATATTAAGATTTTATTAACGGGGACCGGGTCCATAGGTGAACCTTGTAAACCGATTAAAAGCCCAATATCACATTTTATATTTAGGTGGTGGAATGATAGTAATGATCCATTTCTTAGTACATTTGATAATGTAAATATAGCAGCTGAGGACTTTGACACTGATCAGTTAATATCTATTTATAAGAAAAAAATTAAAATTTATTTAACACAAGGGACAATATTTGACATTCATCCTTATGACGATTCAACATCTACAGAAGTAACATTTACGTTTTTTACGAATAGTTACATCAGATTCTACATATCGGATGAATCTGTATCTTATGATGGAAACAGACTTTTGGATTAAAATCTTAATTAAAGTTTTAATCACTGTGTGTACCCTAATAATGTACTTACTAATTGAAGATAAGATCAAATACCTTACATTTTATTAATAAAAATAATCTGCCAAATTTCTGCCAAAAGTTTTGCCAAGTGGCAGCAATGTGGCAGTGTCTGCCAACTTGGCAGAAAAATGGCAGGCTTTTGATTGGTTAAATTTGTGGTTTCCCACATTATCATTTTCAGAAAATGCGCTAGCTATTTATATTGCTGTATGTAAACTTGATTTACCTATGACACAACAGGTACATAAAGGACAAGTATGTGTCTTACAGGTAGGACAAGCTCTCAATACACAATAGAATTGTATTTGCTATAGCGTAGTATTTGTTCTCCAGTTACACTGAAAACCTGATCTTTATCTTGATATGCACTGTCAATCAGAAAGTAAATACGCTACGGTGTACTGTATTGATATTTAAGTCAATTTCATTTCAGCTTGTATTATAGTTAAACATTGGATTAACTGTAATGTTTAACTAAAGTTTTTTTCTCAATACTTTGATAAAACCTGTGGGTTTTAAATTGTCCGGCATTGGATTTTTTAGAAGTGGTCAAAAGGTTAAGTGAGGTTAAATAACGCTCGCACAAACAATTACTATACTACTTATGTTAATGGGCGGATGTTTTGATTTTAACACGCATATATGCGCTCTTTACGTGTGGCAAAAGAACTCTCAACCATAAGAAAACCTACATAAAATTATCATCATATTACGAATTGTTTTGTTATTATAAAGATAATTTCATTCAAGTAATTTATCATACAGTATACTTTGATTAAAGACATTTGTGTTAATTAATTTACCTGAAGTGTGCTTTATTCTTATTTTCGTCAGAAAAGAACAAGCATTTCCAGTTATTTTCCACACATCATACAAATATAAAACTTCTTCCTTACGTTTTAAAATTCATTTTTTTTTTCATAATATCTATTTTTACCACAATATTAAATAGCTGTTATACGCCTTGAATGACATGTCGCGGCTCCATGTCACTGAGGTTGCTATTTTAAGTGATATACTGGAAATCATTGCGTAATATTATGCAAATGACATGATAAAACATAGGTCACCTGGGTAATCAAGGCCGTAACTTAATTTCGAGAGTGTCCTTTAATCAGGGTGGATTATAAAAGTTACTGAAGCAAATAAGCTGGCTTTGATGTGATATACATTAATGCTTTCGGTCATCAATGCCATAATAAAGAACGCACACGGATAAATATATCACGTGGCGGAGCTGTTTTGTGAATAAAAAAATTAAACATTTCACGTTATATCTACTAAGACTAGTATCATAAAATCTATAAGAATATATGTTATGCTATATATTTGGAACTTTAATGGACATTTCCTTTTAAAAAGATGAAAGTGTAGTTATAAAAAATCTAAATTCGTAAGATATGAATCAACTCAAGGACTATAACTTCACACTGAAGGAAAATGCCTGATATAAAATTCTGTTTCTTTTATGTTTTCATGCTGGATCATTTTCATATCGAAAATGTACCGCGCAAAGAAGTCCTTATCCGTGATTTAGAATAATTATGATAAACTTGAAATCCGCAAAGAATAGAACAGATAAAGAATGTAAGTGTAAAACACCCCTCCCCGCTACCCGCCCCCTTTTTATCAAATCTTACCGCTGCATTGACCATTCGGCCACTTTAATAATGTCAAATTAAAAAACTTTCAAATTAGAAGAAACAAAAGAAATAGTAAATAACTTTTTTAAGATGATTATTGTTATTTCTGAATACTGAATGAATTGATCCCCATTGGAGAATAATTGGATATAAAACTATAGGCTGAACTTTGTTAATTGAACATTTTATTTTCAAGTTTGACTTTTAACTACATATATGGTAACTGCGACACGTTGTAAGTTATGTGAAATCACGTTAGAAAATAAAACAAAATCTTTGTTTATTACTTTTATTCATGGAATTTTTTTTTCATTTTACTGAACCTAAATTTGTCGAGATCATAAGTGCCGAATAAAAAGTCCATTAATCCAAAATCATCAATGATAATGCGCATTAGTTAAATCTATTGGTTTGCAAATATCTACATATATTTTCCTTTTCCTTACGGTGGATATTTACTGGTGGATATTTACTACAAAACAAGCTCATTATTGACCGAATAGATTAAAATACAATGTAACTCTAACGTTATTTATATTGTGCAGTCATTTCTTTTTGCCCTACATAGAGTGCGCATGCGCGAAAATTGTTTCCCGTTGCCAAGGAAGTAGCTCCCTGTAAAAAGGTCTATACCGATTGAAGGTGACTTATAGGACCATGGGGCCGGGTGTTCTTTAGAATAATGTAGATAATATTTGGATTTATATGTACACTGTATAACACATATCACTATAATAAAATATTTACTTACTTACTAACTTACTTACTTACTATCTGTTTATGAGATAATAATCTTTTGACACGCAAGGACAGTGGTCCCTGGTCACGTGAAATCACGTGAAATCTCACTAGGTATCGCGGTATGCGGGATTTGTTGCTAGAGGACATGTAGGTTTCCTGCAATATCATTGGTTAATTTTATTGTTGTCATTAACCTCATAAAAAGTCAATGATAACAGAATTTAGAAGAGTTTTACCTACGAAATAAGAAGGACATATACTTCTGTGTTTCATGTCGAGATATCCGACTAGATAATTACAAAGTTTTTATTAATGTTGTCGTGTGATTATAAATTATTGTTGTTATGTGGACATCCATATATTGTTGTTGAAAACTGAAGAAAAGAAGAAAAAAGAATCTGAATTTTGCTAATTCCTCAATAAAGCGGACTTGAGCCAAATAAATAATGATAATAAATACTCGACAACTGAATCTGAGCTAAACAAAATCCCCAAAGAAACTCCACGTTAACATGCGCAGCGTTACACTTAAGTGTAAAATGCAATAAGACCATTAACAGACGTATGATAGCAATTAGTTTGACACTGCAAGATCTTATCAATGTTTAGTAAGAAATAAAACATTTTTATAATGACAGCACGTACATTTTTTTGTTCTTTTAAAATTATTGACAAAGTTCGAGTTTTTACATATACAACCGTTTTTAAACATTTTTAAAACAAATGTTTTGAAAGTTTTAAACACTAATGTCACCGCATGCCACAATGTATTGCATAGACCTAGCACTTTATTATGTGACATTTTTAGCCTGTCGATTCTGTTGCTTCTGTGATAAAAACGAGTAAAACGCAGGTTTCAGGACAGGCAAAAATGGTCCAAAATGCACACCTTGCGCGACCTGTATCGTATTATCTGCAAATGACTGACCTAAAACGCATGCATATTTTTAAAGCATTTGGCCAGATGAAAATAATGGTGGAAAGAAAAGTGTCTCATAACCGTTTACTTTTTCCGCTATTTTGAGCTGAATCGAGATGGGTGAATCGAAACACAATGGTAGCTCGCAGGTCAGTTTTTAGTTAATTAATCATTGTGATTATTTTATCTGTTATTGATTTTGGTAGATAATCCTGATAATTCTTACAAATGATATGCATTCTGTTTAAATGCGTAGGTCATTGTTCGTATTTAATACTCAAGCAAATTCGGAGTGTTTTATCCATTAAGTTTTGGCCTAAATGACTTTGTTTACTATTACTACCGATCGGATATTGCGAAATTCTCAAAAGAAATTGATTTGGTCAGCCTTAATTACTTTATTTTTGTTTTCGATGGAATTTTCATTAATTGGCCAGAAATGTTAATTATTTTGTTTACCTGTTTAGCATATTATTGTTGTTCACAATTTATACAAAAATGAATCACCGTTGAATGTTTTATCTATTACATTTGACCCTAATTATTTTGTTGTTTCGGTAACAGTAATTTATTTACGAAAATACACAATGGTGATTGATT
>NW_026463534.1:0-74207 GCF_021730395.1 Mercenaria mercenaria
GATCAATAGAAATGCAAGAAACTTGTAGGAGGCAAGATAATACATAATGTCCAGTATCACATTGTAGTGAACAGAGATATATAATATAATATAATGTTCCGTATCACATTGTAGTGAACGGTAGTAGATAATATATAATGTTCAGTATCACATTGTAGTGAAAGAGGGTAGATATTACATAATGTCCAGTATCACACTGTAGTGAACGGAGCTATATAATATAATATAATGTCCAGTATCACAGTGTAGTTAACGGAACTATATAATATAATGTAATGTTCAGTATCAAATTGTAGTGATTGGAGCTAGATAATATAATTTCAGGCCGACGACTGTATGTTTAAGTCCTTTGCAATTATTTTTCCTCACCTATAGTTCCTTTGAAAGCTGGTGTATATCTCTATGTTAACTCTTTGTCTGTAGTATTCTGAAAACAGCTTTGAAACTAAATATCTAACCCTAACTCTTGACATGATAACATAGCCTTTAAACATAAGATACTGTTTTGAAAAGTTGACATCGCGCACTGACATGATTACATGAAATATCCCAACATAAGACAGCTGTGGTGTTCCATACAATTGTGTAGTAACTGTTAATAGCAGTATTTCCTATACTTCATGTAACTTGAATTTGACCTTTTGATCTTATTTAAGTGTGTGTAAATTATAACATCGGAACAAAACACTTGTAGTACATGGGTTTATATTAATATTTTCTTCCTTTTTATATGTATACATAAGGAGATATCACTGAAAATAATATCAGTTTCTTCAAACCAAATAAATTAAAAACTCCTTCATACATTAGAGTTTTCATAAAGCTTTGCTTGCTTCTTTAACAATTGAAACTATATTTAAGGAATTTTTATATAAAAATACTTTTCGTTTTTTGTTCCAAATGCTTCCATGGTGTGTGCTCAATGCTTCCGGAGTGTGTGCTAAATGCTTTCGGGGTGTGTCCTCAATTCTTCCAGGGTGTACCCCCAATGTTTCCATGGTGTGTGCTCAGTGCTTCCGGAATGTGTCCTCAGTTCTTCCAGGGGTACCCCCAATGTTTCCATGGTGTGTGCTCAATGCTTCCAGGGTGTGTCCTCACTTCTTCAAGGGTGTACCCCCAATGTTTCCATGGTGTGTGCTCAGTGCTTCAGGAGTGTGTCCTCAATTCTTCCAGGGTGTACCCCCAATGTTTCCATGGTATGTGCTCAGTGCTTTTGGAGTGTGTCCTCAGTTCTTCCAGGGTGTACCCCCAATGTTTCCATGGTGTGTGCTCAGTGCTTTTGGAGTCTGTCCTCAGTTCTTCCAGGGTGTACCCCCAATGTTTCCATGGTGTGTGCTCAGTGCTTCCGGAGTTTGTCCTCAGTTCTTCCAGGGTGTTCCCCCAATGTTTCCATGGTGTGTGCTCAGTGCTTCCGGTGTGTGTCCTCAATTCTTTCAGGGTGTACCCCCAATGTTTCCATGGTGTGTGCTCAGTGCTTTTGGAGTGTGTCCTCAGTTCTTTCAGGGTGTACCCCCAATGTTTCCATGGTGTGTGCTCAGTGCTTTTGGAGTGTGTCCTCAGTTCTTTCAGGGTGTACCCCCAATGTTTCCATGGTGTGTGCTTAATGCTTCTGGTGTGTGTCCTCAATTCTTTCAGGGTGTACCCCCAATGTTTCCATGGTGTGAGCTCAATGCTTCTGGTGTGTGTCTTCAATTCTTTCAGGGTGTACCCCCAATGTTTCCATGGTGTGTGCTCAATGGGGTGTGTCCTCAATTCTTTCAGGGTGTACCCCCAATGTTTCCATGGTGTGTGCTCGATGCTTCTGGTGTGTGTCCTCAATTCTTTCAGGGTGTACCCCCAATGTTTCCATGGTGTGTGCTTAATGCTTCTTGTGTGTGTCCGCAATTCTTTCAGGGTGTACCCCCAATGTTTCCATGGTGTGTGCTCAATTCTTTCAGGGTGTACCCCCCAATGTTTCCATGGTGTGTTCTCAATGCTTCCGGGGCGGGGTGTGTTCTCAAGGATTTCGGTGTATCCAATCTTACTGTTTAGCTTGTTAAAGCTGCACGCTCTCAGTATAGGTGATTTTGTAAGATAATCATTGCCTTTAAATCATCAAAGTGATACTCTATGTAGTTTATAATTTCAACAAAGTAACAGATGCTTTTCCGGTCTAAAGAACATTTTTTTTCTGATTGGCTGTAATGGCTGATACGGAAATGTTTTTCTAGACGTGTACGCTAGCATATGAATACGTAACATACATGCTGGTACAAACGTATGATTCCAAATTCAAAATAATGTCTTAGATGACTTTCATTCATCGTTTTGAGTTTTATAGTATAACTGTGAATATTTTATATTCTGTTTTTTGTTTGTTTTCAATGTAATCGGACAAAAATGCTGTTGATATCAGTTTTATACTTTTGAAGCCATTTCTTCCCACGAGATGAAGATTTGCTAATTTAAAATTCTTTTCCGAGCCTGTGCTCTCGCTAATGACATGAATGGTAGAAACAGCTGGTGGGATGAGGAGAAACATGTAGTACTAAAAAGGAAACTTCAAGTAGAAGTGAATTGTTCAAATTTAATTACTCACATAACAATATATATACATACAATATATGTATGCGTCATTTAAAGGATTTTACTTCCTCATGACAAACACTTATTGTCTTTTCTCGATGTGTGTCCGCAATACATTTTACATCGGAAGTCTGATCTGTTCATCTAAAACGAGTCTCCTCATTCAATTGTTTTCTAATTTATTCCTTATTTGTTTTTTCGATCTTACTCACTAATGTTTTGATCTAACGTGTTGATGTTATACTGTAGAACTTTTTTAATCGCGAGTAATGATTATTTTCTCACTGCTTGTACCATGTCGTCTCCGAAAAGTCCAGTTCCTTAATTTTTCCGTCTTTTTTTCGAACTTAATTAATACTGTTTTGATCTAACGTGTTTATCTTATGCCGTGGAACGTTTTTAACCGTGAGCAATAATTATTTTCTCTGCTTTGCTTGTACCATGTCGTTTCCCGGAAAAGTCCAGTTCCTTATTCGAACTTTGTACCTTTATTCTTTAATAGATACTATATTACGACTGTGCTGTTTTACTGTCGATTTAAAGATGTAAGTGGATACTTCACCTTACAGACCTGTAAATGCAGGGTTTTTTTCGGCCGTTTTTATAGCCGTTATTCGGCTATATTTCCAATGCTAAAAAGTATGTATTTTTCCCAAAATGAGTGCAAAAATTCCCAGTCTACAGTCTGAAAAAAATTTCATCAAAATTGCACAAACATTGACCAAATTATGGACAATTTTGTAATGGAAGTATGTTAAAGAGGTTGTACAAGGTGAAACAAGTGTATGAGAAAGTGCTTAAACACATCCTTACTATATCCCATGGGACTAAATATTTCCCAATTTGGAACATTTACGCGTCAAAATTCCCAATTTTGGGGGTATAGGCTATGTTCACAAATTAGCTATAAAAAACCTTGGTATAAAGAAAAAAGTCAATTTTGTCTTGGTACGTTACGAGGCTATTATACGTACGTACACATTTTTCTTACATTATATATGTCTGAAAAATATGTTCTATTACCCCACCCCCTTTTAAGCAATAAAATATATCTATCCTATGCTTTGATAAAGTAGGTGGGCAGAATAAATCCCATTCTGCCCACCTATTGAAAATCTGAAAATTGCATCAGTTTATTTATTTATTTTTTTCGTAAATATTAAAGGCCTATGAGCATCTAAATATTGAAACACATAAACCAGTCTTAAACTGGCTTTGCATGGTTACAAGGTTGGAGTGACACTTATTTCAATACTACATAAGAATTACACAAAAGTCATAAAGGGAGTTAAACTGATGGATTCAATAATACTTTCAACTACATTCGTATGTTTTTTGAATGTCATATCGTTATTTTATTTTCTCTGTTCATGTCTCAGAATTCAGCAGTGGTTTAAACAAGCCTTTTCAACTGACCCGGACTAGAGAAATTCCACACGCAGGGTGAATTTACAGTATCTATTGACGTATTGACGGCAGGGCGCCTAGCTATACAATTGGACTTGCATATCACACTACAGTATGATATGTGAATGTGACATTGAAAGTGAGATTTTCACAAAAAAGTGGTATTTTGTGGATAAGGATCTTCACAGAATTGTGTGATTTTGAGGAAGATGTATATATTTGTCATGCACTTGTACCCCCATCAATTCAAAGTTTTTAAAATATTTTGACCTCTTTGATCAACTGCCATGGAATAATATATTGGTTGCAGTTTGGACTACAACGCCAGCCCTCCGGGTTCAATTCCCGGCTGATATCCCGACTAGTGTTCAGTGCTGGGTGATTTACTTTAGTTTGGTACTGAACAACAATCTAGTGAACTTCAAATCGCTAGTAACGATTGCTTTTCCTTAATATGTATATTTAATAATATATTACAAGTTGATCATTATATATTTATATAGATGTGTCCTAGAAGGAACTTTTGCTATGCTTTAACTTGTTTATGATAAAGTATTTAGATGATAAATTTCCGTTTTGTAAATACACCGGATATCACTACGCGAGTAAACAAAGACCGTGAGGCGGCGTTTAATACATACTTGCCAATCAACCGGATTTAATATGTATAAATATTAATGGTCGTCTGCTTTCAGAGGAGAACGAGGGGAAATTCACGTTTTTGTTCATATAATGGCTTTACCACAGTTGAGTATCTTTTGCTGGATTTTTCTGACTTTTCGGAATTTCAAGCTTTATTTTTACATCGTATACAAAACTGTCGCGTACGCGGAAACGAAGCGATTCTCAAGCAGACGAATGAAATACCCAAGTTCAGGGCCCTCCTCATGCGTAACCATAATACATTACAACATGTGACCACGTGGTACAAAGTTTCAGATAGCGCCCACTGTGTATTTGATAAATCTGAACAAGTTTTTATGTCTCAAAAAGAGGACTCTACCATAAAGCAGCATGCCTCCAGATCGTTCGACAACAACAAAAACTTTTTTTTAGATATCTTGAAATAAATGCTATATTTCTTATGTGTCAGTCACACTACACCATATAGCGTTAACGGATGCCAAACGAATAGAAAAATTGCGGCAGAAAGTTATCCGGTGACGAAATGCATCTCCCGCTGCTGCTCGGTGCTCTCGCGATCGGTGTATGGGGCGCATAAAACGCACAATGACCGCAAGATTAACGCATATATATAGGATGAACAACGTTCAATTAACGGATATCACCGTACTAGTAATATAACGGACTTATACCACGTAAAACGCAAGCGCAACGCATGAGCAACCGACAAAACGTTCTTGTCAGTTATCGTCCGTTAAACATGCGTTACATCCGTTGCATGTCCGGTAGTTAATCAGGACCACTGGACAAGAACGGATGCGAACCGGACAAGTACAGAATAGGGAACGCACGAGTAACGAACAAAACGCACATCAGCGCATTGCTACCGTACATCTTACGGACAACTTTGTCCGATGGTGTACGTTCCAAATTTTAAACATGCTCAAAACCTTCCCCCGGATGGAACGAACATGGCCGGAAAAGGAGCGCAGACGCCGCATGAGAAACGGAAAAGAAACGCAGGCGAACGGACACGAACGGATTGAAAATTTTGTTATACGTTGGACGTCCGTTAACGCTATACGGTGTAGTGTGACTGAGACTTAAAGAAGGCTTAAAAACTTAATTACTGACAAACTTTATGTTACGGAAAGAAATGAGAATTTGCTGTTTTTGCTACTTTTTACGGTGAAAATCGAAAAGCGTATCATGCTTTTAAGGTATTAGGCCCATAATAGAGTACCTCCTTTTTGAAGAGTATTCAATTCCTACTATAAACCTACTTTGACAGCAATTTTCAGGGGTGCGTAGGTTCAAGCCCCACTGGGACCAAATTTTTTTCTCTCTCATTTTCCTTTTTTTCTGTAAATTTTTACTTCTTTCAAGACTTGTTATTGATTTATTGTACAAAAGTGGAAAAAAATTAATTTGATAAGCGATTTCTTGCTGTTCAAAGTGAATTTACCTCTGAATCAGAAGGGGTAGAGTTAGACATCTTTAAAAATACTGAGTTACATGCGGTAAAAGTTCTCTATTTTGCCTTCATTCTTTAGATTACATATTGTGGAAGAAATGTAGGTAGGTTTTACTTCTGCCCCAAGGTTATTTTTGAATAAAGTGAGCAAAATTCAGAACAGACCCACAGGATTCGACCTTAAGTTTTCAATGTTGGAGTTGGAATTCTGTCTCATTAAATCTGTTTACTCGAGACATCCAAGAAAAAATGATACTGGCAGTTTTAATTTTAAGTTTTATGATTGTTTACCAATAGTTTAATGTTTCTTTCATAAAAAATAATGGAATAACGAATTCTCTGCAAACGTTTTGGATAAAGGCCACCACTTTGAAATTTGTCTGTACTTGAGCTTGAGGAAATACCATAAATTACACAAAATTTATAAAAAACGGCACGGTAAAAGTTATTCAAAATTTGCAACTAAGTGCAAAACATGGGCAACTGTAAGAATATACCAAGCAAATTCCATTTTTTAAACATTACTATTAGGGGCCTAATACCTTAATAAACGCTTTTACTCCAGGTAAACTTTTACTCCAGGTAAGCTTTTACTCCAGGTAAGCTTATACTCCAGGTAGCTTTTACTCCAGGTAAGCTTTTACTCCAGGTAAACTTTTACTCCAGGTAGCTTTTACTCCAGGTAGCTTTTACTCCAGGTAAACTTTTACTCCAGGTAAGCTTTTACTCCAGGTAAGCTTTTACTCCAGGTAGCTTTTACTCCAGGTAAGCTTTTACCCCAGGTAAACTTTTACTCCAGGTAAGCTTTTACTCCAGGTAAGCTTTTACTCCAGGTAAACTTTTACTCCAGGTAGCTTTAACTCCAGGTAAGCTTTTACTCCAGGTAGCTTTTACTCCAGGTAAGCTTTTACTCCAGGTAAACTGTCTCGATTACAATATCTATATTTTGAAGTCATTATTTACTACTTCAGCTATAGCGCTATTGCTTACGACGACTGGAATATGTCTTTATTGCTGCGGCGGTCCGGGGTTCGATTTACGACGCGGTCTTCTTTTTTTCTTGATTTGGAACTTTTAAAATATTTCAGAAACAAAAATTCATATTGTAATATGCATAATAAGACCAAACTTCGATTTGAAAGAAAGATTATTTTTAGCCAAATCTGGAGGCATGCTGCTTTAAAAGGAAGATGAACCAAGATATAAAAAGACTCTACTACTTGGAGAGGTTAAAGGTCAAGTATGGATATAATTTCAAGTATAAGAACTTTGTGACCTTGATCTTTGGTAAAATACTTGGCAAATACTTTGTTTGAATGCTGGACAGTGTTTATATAATCTTACAGTAAGCTATAAGCAATAGTAACAAAGATATAACATAAAAACAAAGGTTGCCGAAAAACTTTTAACCTTAAAAATAACCTAAGTATAAGACCTTTGTGACCTTGACCTTAGGTATTATAGACTCAGCCCCTGCACATGCTTTGTATGCTGGACAGTATTTATGTGAACATACAATAAGATATAAGCAATAGTAACAAAGATATGACAGAAAGACAAAGGTTGCCGGAAAACTTTAACCTTAAAAATAACCTAAGTATAACACCTTGGTGACCTTGACCTTATGTATAATGGGTCCAGCCCCTGTACATACTTTGTTTGTATGCTGGACAATTTTTATGTGAAGTTACAGTAAGATAAAGTAATAGTAACAAAGATGTGACAGAAAAACAAAGGTTGCTGAAAAACTTTAACCTTAAAAATAACCTAAGTATAACACCTTGGTGACCTTGACCTTGGGTATAATGGGCCCAGCCTCTGCACATACTTTGTTTACATGCTGAACAATGTTAATGTGTAGTTACGGTAAAATAGAAGCAATAGTTACAAAGAAAAACAAAGGTTGCCGAAAAGCTTTAACCAAGAAAGCTCACACCGACGCCGACGCCAGGGCGAGTAGAAAAGCACGCCAATTCTCCGTACAGGGGAGCTAAAATTGCTAGAATTTTTTTTAAAGGCTCAGACCCGAGTGATCTCTTGCTACGTTCTGTCGGTGTGCGCACTAAAGAACTAAAACAAAGGAAGATAAACGCATCAACGATATGGCAAAAAAGCAACCTACGGAATTTTGGAAAAATATACTAAAATACAAATCAAAATCATGTACAATGCAAAAACCGGATACGGAATTCTTATATGTCGAGAATTAAGAATTAAGAACTAATATTTTAAACCTCATTATCTCGATCGGCCTGTCAACTCTTATGTCAGACACTTTAAAACTGAAAACAAACGATAGAAAAAAACAACAACAACAAAAAACATTTATCCGAACTCTTGACTACCTAGCGGGAAAAGACAAGCTTATCCTTTTATATAGGAGATCACCTAGTCCAACTCTTGACGTACTTATTCTTCCTGTTTCATTTCAGCATGTTCATATAAATGGGTAAGTTCACATCAAAGCTCTAGGGAAGGGTAGGCTGTTGTGTAAATGAAACTTACGCACACCAGTAAAGTAACCGACAAATCCAAAAAATTGGGCTCTGGAAATATGTAAAACTTTATTTTCCCTGCACATGCAAGGAACCAATAAACCCTACCACGCCGTGGTGTTTGCAGAGTTCAGCTTTGAACAGGGAAAATATGATTGGTGTACTTACTATACCGTTCAAGTGGGTTATTGATTATAGAGTCAGTGTCTACACTACCCAAGAGCTTCGATGTGAACTTACCCAAAATTACGTCCAACTTAATCACGTCTATAAACAGGCGTAGTTATATATTTGTGACAAACATCCAAACATAAACTGTAAGTTGCAGAGTATAAGGAATGAAAGAAATATTCTAATTTGCTATATATAATGAATTTCTCTCATGAACAGAAATGTTCTTTATAATATTGAACATAAAAACAACAGAAAACAAAACAGCTAGTACATAATGCATGAACATACGGCATTTAATACAGTATAAAATCGTGCTCGAAAATGGCACATTTCAACGTGAAAAAAAATTGTATGAGTTTATCTGGCACAAACTATTCCATCAGTTCAGTATCGTTAATAAGCAGTATAATAATCTTGCTTCTAAGACATGAATCTAGTTTAGCTTCTTCATGCTGACATATCATGTAAACACATGTAATTATGCTGTCAATACTTGAAAATGTTAAAATACATTCAACATTATTATATATATGTCAGGCTGATATAAAACCTCAAATTGCGTTTTATAAAAAAAAAAAGGTATGGGGAAAACGTAATTGATCGGAAATTATCGACTAGTCCACTAACTTGACTATCAAATATTTGAGAGCAAGGCCGCAATCATTCATTTATGTAAACCGGATCATCCTTTTTATATTGCATCCCGCGCAAGTTCTCAGCAATTTAATGGCGACGCATGTTTAATGAAAGTATCTCTTGAAGAAAAGACACTTTGCATTTAATTGAAACCAATGGCTACTGATGGAAACCTCGCTGAAAAAAGTAACATTTATGTACCCGATCTATATCCGGTTTCGTCGAATTCTGCCGGAAACTCTATTTCACTCGTTAACGAGACGGTTACTCTTTACACACAAATGCATTCTCTGTTTTTCTAACCAAAATTTCAACATTTATATTTTATTTGAATATTCATTTTATCAATTTTACAATGCCTTCAAAATGTGTTTTAAACATGATAAGTTGTCAAAAACTTTGGAACTATTTCTCTCTATGCGTGAAAATCCAACGCCATAATAATTACTACTCTACGTCACAATAAAAGGAATGCAACTCAGGAAGTGAAAAGTTTAAAGGTATCTTACCTAATACATTCACAAAAAAAGGCGATAGGATAAGTAGAATAACAGATTGGTGCCGTGGAAGGAGACAGTTTACTCGGCAAGGCGAGCCAAAAGCTTTAGTATAAATCATATTCTATATAAATATTCTTTTGTTATTCATCACACTGGATAACCGGCTATTCTGACGCCCGCTGGAAATGTAACCCAGCTGTAAATCGGTAGGTAAAGTTTTTCATTTATTTCTATGAAAACGAAGTCAGTTATTGCAAATCAACTTGACACTTTTGTCAAGGAATGACCATGGCTTACATTTACAATTTCTGGGCCAAATACGATCGCTATGTTTTGAGATATTCGCTAACAATTTCTTCAGTTTGAAAAATCGAGCAAAATTCCAAGGTTTTGCGCAAATTGTTTTGTTTATGAACAACCTGTGAAAACTTTTATCATCTGGTTTAACAGATGTGTCCTTTCGGAACACCTGTGTGAAGTTTCCGGGTTCTACGTTATTCCTGAAAAAGTATATTAGACGTTAAATAGGCATGGTCGAGAAAAAAAAGACTGTCGAAAACGGCCGCTGTATTTGAAATAGGCAGTCGTTGAAGTCAGCTGTCGGCTATCGAGAATACAGCTGTATAAAAGTGAAAAAAACTGTCTTGTAGACATGTTTTATGCCCCGTAGTGTCTCTTCTTTATATAGATTTTGTATCTGTTCAGTCTGTCTGTGTTTTTTGCGATTTATTTCATCTTTCATTTGTGTAGAATGTGTATA
This sequence comes from Mercenaria mercenaria, assembly GCF_021730395.1. NCBI lineage: Eukaryota > Metazoa > Mollusca > Bivalvia > Venerida > Veneridae > Mercenaria > Mercenaria mercenaria. The sequence continues at coordinate 10,636 of NW_026463534.1, forward strand.
CTTGCAGTCAGTAAACAGTTTGTATATACTTATGTATGGTCCTTATTGCCATGTCGAGTAGTTCTGGTTGATTTCATTATCACTGTCCTTTTGGTTTAGGGTCTAAAAGTTGCTTTATTCCTTTAGTCCGTCCGTCCGTCGGCAGTTCTTGTCCGGGCTCTGATTCTACATGCATGGACTGATTTTAAGTATTGATTTTTAAACTTCAAACATGTGTTACCGATGATACAAGTATTAGTGAGGCCCATTCATTAATGACCACCACCAATGACAGTATAACAAAAAAAATCTTTAACACAGAGCTATAAATAAGTATTTTGTGTCAGACTGACAATTCCTACATGCATAGACAAAATTTCAAATATATTGTGTTGTATAGTAGAACTTTTATTTTCATGCAGTTTTATTTGATAGCTGACTGTGTAAGATCGTAAACAAGCAAAGAAGAGTTCCGATCTACCTTGTTCTATGTTGATTAATTTTGCTACATGTAGCTGCCAATTGTTAAGAAATAACTGATTAACAGTCATGTGAAAGGACGGGATATGATAAGGGCCAAAAATGGCCCCCACTAAACATGCATGTTAAATAGCATTAAATCATAGGTAAACATCAATATTTTGAAGAAATCATAATATCATTGTGACCAGACGTCGGGAATGTCTACAAATACTCTGATAATTAGAACATGCCAGAAGAGATATTTTAGCGTTAAAATATGGGGGTATAGGAAACTAATCCGTAATAAATTCAAGTATTCATTACTCAAACACTTAACCTGCATACATTTACAACATAGGGTGTCTTAATTTCCTAACATACATTTTATTTACTGTTTTAAGAAGAACAAAGTAGATAAAATTGAAGGGAGATAACTCTATTTTGATAAAACGGCAGAACACATTCTTAAACGCTACGTTTTTTTTTTTATTTTTATGTATTTTGTTGCATCACTTATTGTTGTATGTGTTTCCAAGCATCAAGACATGTAATACGTACTTTGTTTTATATTTTCTATCATTTTCTTCATAAACGTTACCATAGCAACCAAGGGAAAATATCAATTTTTTTTGAAAATGTTGGCAAATATCAACTTACTTTGTAAAATAAAACTCTTTAAACATATTTAAAAATACATTTCCTCTCCTTTTCTATTTAGTGTATCTATTTTGGGTTTATTAAAAAAGTTACATGACTGTTCTTATTTCCTGTTATCGGTTAATGGCCTAATTTGCGGTTTAAGATATGAATTTGTATCAAAACGGGATTTAATTCGCAGTAGTTTCGAATGCATTTATAGAACATATTTGCCTGTAGACACTAATGACTATCATAATTCAAGACAAGCTTAGCTTTGTAGAAAAAGCTAGTGTGCTGTCCGTCGCGAAAATAGTTACTTTATCATGTTTTAAATCATAGACCTGTGAACATCATATTTTGGAAAAAAAAATCATAACAACATTTTGACATTGGTAAGCGACCGGGGATCGAATCCGCGACCTTCCGCACTGGAGGCGGACGCTCGACCATATGACAAAATTACTTCGCTGAAAGGTCCCAGTTAGGCAGATAAGCTGGTTCAGCGAAGAGACTTTATTTATTTATTTTTATTTCGATCAAGCATTGTAGCTGGTCCGACGTAGAGAATTTATTCTTAAGAGAGTGTCTTCATATTACCATTAAGCAAAGAATTTATTCCTTGTCATCAAGTTTCTTTTTTCCATAACCGAGATTGTCGGACTTTATCGTATATTTTCATATGAAATCCAAATCGTAGTATCGGACCACTGATGCGAGCCGAAATATTAATACTTTTCATGTGAAATGCTTCAAAACTGGTTGATTTAAAAATATGAAAGTGTGCGCATATGATTTCCGCTGTGAAACGTAATTTTCAATGGCGATAAGAACATTTTTGCATATTTTCCAGTAAGGAAATTAAATTCTCTAAAATATACAAATGTAAATGGTTGATTTCATTTGATAGATTTAGATGTAAAACATATTGTTGCGCAGTATTTATACCTCTGCAAACTTGATCAATACACAGAAGTTGATCCATTAAGTGAAAGTGACAGTGCTGTTTGTTTGTTTGTTAGCTTAATAACAATTCATATCCCCCTGAAGACTTATGGGAGGATAGTGTTAGGTGAATAAGACGTTCCAATTGTAGTATAAAGCCTATTGTTCTTTAGCCTGTTGGTACAATGCATCTTTACATTGGACTCTTACCTCAACATTATCAATTATATAGTAGGGCGGTAGGAGGCTCGAACACATGACCTTTAGTTGTTGTCCAACAGTGTTACCATTGGACCTCTGCGTCCACATCAAATACTTCAGGTGAGTCTGTTTGTATTTTGACTCATATGGGCGACTCTTCCATAGGACTTTCAATGCTTACTATTGTGATGAGTGTGCACTCTTAAAAAAATGTCTACCTGATTCTTTACTTACCTGGTGCAAAACACCAACACAAGGAAACGCATTCGCATGTTAGTTCTTCAGTTAGGTGATCGAGGATCGAACTCAAGACATCTGCTTTTGTAGTTAGATAGTAATTCCATAGAAGTAGTGCATGCGCTCTAACAGTGTATGTCGTTTGGTTCTTATAGTATATACATAATACTTATTGAAAAAAAAACTGGCATTAAACCAGATGAACGACTTCTCTCAGAATTAAATAGAACAATACGTAACAGATTATGATAAAATCTGTAAATAAAGATCAGTATTGCAGACAAATCAACCTGCCGACTTTTTGGAAGTCCAGGTTTTATTCTCGTCCGGACGTGCGCATTGAAATACATGCGTGCAGTTCTCTGTATTAATTATATTTCTAAATATTTTGTTAAAGGCATTTTACATATCATCTTTGGATTGATAAAACAACAAGTTTAAAATGTCATTTGATCTTAAAGATCATTTAATTATACCATATAAGAATTCTATTACGTCTCTAAATACACAATTTATTTGTACAATAGCACACACGTTTTGTTCCTGGAACAGGTGTGTGAATAACAACAGCTTATATATATATACACTATAACAATCAATATATTAAGAACTAAATGATAATATTTGTGAATAGAAAGGAAATAACATTAAGCCTGTACAAATACAAAAGATAACTACTCCAACCGTTATTAACATTGTAAATGTGTATCGCTTTTACTTAGCTTATATAAATTCTAAACAAGAGGTTTTAACTATATTTAAAACCCTTCACATACAAAAGTTAAATGAATATATTCAACGACATATAAAAGCTAAACGGTGAGAAACTTGTGTCCCATTGAAAAGACAAAAATCTTTGTTAACAAGTATACTAATTATAAAAATCATGAAAACCTGAATGACATGAATATTTTACTTTCGAATTAAGATTATCATTTAAATGTTTTGGATGGCATTTATAATTTATTATACCTCACTCTTGCCATCCCATTACCCGAGAAAGAGCTATTTAGACTATCAAAAAAACTTTCAACGTTTCTGACACGTGACCAAGAGAAAGTGTCTGTCAGGTCATGTGATCGCGCTGATGCCTTGAATGTCATATAACTGCTACATTTCTTTTTGCCAAATCATGAACTGATTGCCTCCATTGTACACAAATAGTCGTGACGTCACTATTCAATGTGTACACATGCGATTCAGACGACAGTAACTGTCAGAAACAAAAAACGAATAGAAGATTTTTTTTTATCTTTTTTTTATGTACTCATTTGTGATTTGGTTCAATAAAACAAATATCATATGGCAGTGTGTGTGACACTGATGTTATCAACCCTCGAAACTGTATGTCAACACTCGGCTTTTGCCTCGGGTGACTGCCCTCAGGTTGACAGTATCAATGTCACATACGCTGCCATGTGATATTTATATAATATGCCATGGACAATCTGTGTTCAAGTTCAAATTGCCCTCTTATGCACAGTATAGCATAAATTCTGTATCCTAAACAGACCGCATATATGCTACGGACAGTAACTGCTGAGGTCGCACTGCATATGGGCAACAGGAAGCAAAATTACATTGATGAAAAAAATATAATGGTGAATATGATGATGAATATACGAAAGCTAAAACATTGATGGTTAAAATATTTAAGCCGAAAGTACGACGATTAAATTTGAAACCACTGTATTGAAAGCCGATACCATAACGATGGAAGTTAAAATCGTGATCGTGAAAACTCGAAACTGTATGGCGTTTCATCGTCAATGCCTCGTGATTTCACCATCAACAATCATAATAGTCTTTCGCAACATCATGGCGGTTTCACGATTTTATCATCGTTGTTTCGGGTAGACTATAATAGTGTGTGCAAAACAAAACGCGATGTTCTTAACGAAACACAGTAATATATAAACTTTTTTACATCGTTTAAAACAAATATAAACAACAACGAAATTCACACTGAACAAAGTGTCAATATGAGAAGATTATAATGCGACAGCTCTTACACTATTTCAATAATTCATAACACATCATATCACTTAGATTGTTTCAAAGTGTTAGAACTTAATTTTTCGAACGTCGGCGGACAACAAAACATTGGATAATGGTATATTTTTGCACACAATGAACGATATTCGGAACATTATCTTTTGTTTCACAACGAATCTAATAACAACTATAATTCTAGATGGTTAACAAATGTGAATGTAAGTACGAAATCTAGATCTATGCACTTCTTATTGTTATCTTTATTACAAAGTTTTATGAATATTTGCGCAAAGATAAGGTCAGTGTATGGCTAACTTAGATATGTTTAAATATAAACTTATATTTTAATTGGAGCTACAGCACCAAATTCTTGTTCGTTTACTGCATGAAAGAAGTATGCCCACGAGCAGAATGTCGAGCCCGCCAGCTGTCAAGTTTGACACTGACCTTACACCTAGGGACCTGGTTCATGCGCTTGACACACCGTCTCATAATGGTGAACATTCATGCCAAGTTACATCAAAATCCCACCATGTATGAAGAAGAAATGCTCCGGACAAACTTCAATTTGACAGCTGACCTCCAACTGCGACCCTGACCTTTGAGATAGGAATATGTGGTTTGCGCATGACATGCCTTCTCATTGAGGTTAATGTTCATGCCAAATATAAACAAGATTGGTCAAAGTTATGGTCCGGACAAAATCGGACGGACGGACGCATGCACATACACCGAACTGCCAAAAGTTGCCACTATATCGAGCTCACCGCAAGCGGGCTCGACAAAAATCAATAAATGTAAGATATAATACAACAAATGTTACAGTATTAACCACAACGAAAACGTATTTTTCGTATAAAGTGACACGTACAATACATAAATAAAACTGTTACTACAAGTTTTAGTTTTAATCTAACATCTTCAGTTAGTCACACTCCAATGATTCTATGATTCTACATTGTACTAAATATGTAATCTACCCCTTTGCCTGTGTAATTTTGTAAGTACAGACATCTTTAGTATCGTGTTATACTATATTTTTATTCTTCTTTCCTCTTTATACTTCCAGCGTCCTTTAACTTGCTTTTCTCATTCATGCTAACTTTAACTTTCTTTTCGAACCTTTCGATGCTAATATGCCACAAGATGCTCGCTAGATGAGCACAGCATCCGACCACTCTTGCCCCTGCTTTGCATTTGCAATACCAACCTTTAATTTTTTCTTCCTCGTCTGCAGATCCAAATTGAATCCATGTGGCGTACTTAAGTGTTCCGGTGTGTCTTGACTGAATTGATACCTTAAGTATTTTTGGATTTGTTTTCAAACATTCAATGATATAATCACCGTTCTCGTTGTAATGTTCATACGTATAATTCTGTGCTTGTTTTAGTTGATATACACCAAATGTCACTTCTCGCAGTTCGTTTAAGGTAAGGCGAGGTAACTCAGCCAGATCATATTCTAATGCCGATCTATACACTACTCTCTTAGAAACGAATTCATTTTCCTCGAGGTAAACTTGCAACTGATTGCCTAGCACAGATTTTTCTTTCATTTCAGCAGCAATTCTATGTGACTGCTCATCATCGGTAACTAATGGAGGCCTAAACTTATTGATAATTGCACAGACTATTCTGGTAAAATCGCCAATATATGGGACCAAGCTATTTTGCATGACATCATTCAGCAATTTCCAGTGCTTTATTCTTCCATTCGAGCTTTCCACCACCCACCTGACTTTTGTGATAAGTCTTGAAAGATTAGCTTCTTGTACGGTATGTTGTTTTTGTCCTTTGGATAAATATGGTGGCATGTGCACAGTCAAACCTAGATCTTCCAAGAACTTTATAGCGTCTCTAAAGCCGCGATCAACGATGATGATGTCATCATCTCGTAACCATGATGAGATATTCTCGTCATTGACATCAAACACATGTTTCATTATGTTTGCATCGTTATTGTTACCGTTAGCATAGTATGGTCCAAGAACTGTTAGTATATACCCATCAGATCCCACAATCATCATAGGTTTTACTAGTGGCCGATTTTTGTGGCAACTGTATGACTTTCGTTGAAATAAGTAGTCAGCACTTTTTTGTATGTATATGTAAGTGCCATCTAAGACAATAACAGCCTCATTAGCATTTTGGCTTGACTTAAATAGTGTGGATGCCGTACTCGTAGTATGCTTCTCACAAAATTCATCGTGCGTTATATGTGAAAATCCTAGATTATATGGCACAAAGTGAGAAAGAAGAGCGCATCTTGCCGAATGTACAGCTCTTTGAATTTGGCTTACTTTTAATTTAAACATTACTGACAAAAGCTTGTTTGCAAGTCCAGTTCTTAATTTTGTCAAAAGTATGCCTACTGTTGTTTTTATTGACCTAACACATGTGTTCCGTCGGCCCTCAATATACGTGCACAGCTCGTCAAACTGAGATTTTTCTAACCCTGTAAGATTATGATAATATTCTTCTGGTAATGTATCAAAGTTAATGTAGCTAGTTCTTTTCATGTGATCTCTCATTTCTTCAATTAGAGAGCTAATCTCTGGAGTTAGGTACAATTTTTTTCCTTCATTGACTGGCATTGTTTTCAGATCTGCATCCTTAATAAGCTTTCCTTTTATATGATTACGACAAAGTCTAGCTTTTTTTGGTATATAGATTCCTTCAATAAAGGCTTGCGTCTGTGCCTTTTTCGGTAAAACAATGAGTGATCTGCGACTGTTTTGTTTCTTTTTACAAATAATACAGTACTTATGCGAGTAAGACACCGATTTCATTCTAAGATGGCATGTCGACTGCGAGCTATTTGTATGTGAACTTGTTTTTTTATGTGCTGAATTAACATTGTTTTGGTATTTTTCAGTTTTCTTGGCCTTGTAATATTTTATCGAGCATGCGGTACAAATGACTTCATTCTCATCTACTTTTCTGTCTAAAATTCGTTCTACATAATTCTTCAGTTCAATGCCAGACACCTTTCTTCTGTACTTCGGCCATCTGTCACACACACAGCAAGTTATTCTTTTCATTATTATTTATCTGAAATCATGAAATAAATGACTTATAACATGTAATTACATTTGTAAAAACATTCATCTTAATTGACTTAATTTGAGTTATATCTTAATTCAAATTCCCTTCATACGGACAAAGCATAAACAGGTTTAAAAAAACGTACAAGCAAAAAATAATGTCGGTATTGTATGACATATATACGGTAGCTCAGAGGGGACATGTGAGTATTATTTTTTTATTATCTCGTAGTATTGGTAGTGGTAGCAGTGGTGGTGGTAGTGGTAGCCGTAGCAGTGGTGGTAGTAGTGGTAGTGGTAGAAGTGGAGGTGGTCGTAGTATTGGTAGTGGTAGTAGTGATGGTGGTAGTGGTAGCCGTAGCAGTGGTGGCAATAGTGGTAGTGGTAGAAGTGGAGGTAGTCGTAGTATTGGTAGTGGTAGTAGTGATTGTGGTAGAACTAGTAATGGTAGAAGTGGTAGTGGCCATAGTCGTAGTATTGGCAGTGATAGCAGTAGTGGTCGTGGTATTAATATTGGTAGTGGTAGTAGTTGTGGTGATCGTTCTAGTAGTGGTAGTGGTAGTGGTAGTAATGGTGGTGGTTGTGGTAGTAGTTTGTTTGTTTTGGATTTAACGCCGTTTTTCAACAGTATATTAGTCATGTAACGGCGGGCAGTTAAACTAACCAGTGTTCCTGGATTCTGTACCAGTACAAACCTGTTCTCCGCAAGTAACTGCCAACTTCCCCACATGAATCAAAGGTGGAGGACTAATGATTTCAGACACAATGTCATTTATCAAATAGTCAAGGAGAACATAACGCCCGGCCCGAGGATCGAACTCGCAACCCCGCGATCCGTAGACCAACGCTCTACCTACTTAGCTAAGCGGGCGGGCTTGGTTGTAGTGGTGGGGGCAGTAGTGGTGGTGGTGGTGGTATGTAGTGATAGTAGCGGTGATAGTCGTAGTATTGGTAGTGGTAGTAGCAGGGGTAGTAGTGGTCGTCGTGGTAGTAGTGTTGGTGGTAGTGTTAGTGGTGGTCGTAGTATTGGTACTGGTAGTAGTGGTGATAGTACATGCAGTAGTAGTAGTAGTAGTAGCAGTAGTTGTAGTAGTAGTAGTAGTAATAGTAGTACTAAATGTACTGAGTTTTTGTTTCTTTTTCTTTTTTTTTATAAATCATTCACGCTATAACATTATTCTTTTTTGTCTTTTTCAAATCTCTGATAGCTTTTTTTTATTCGAGATAACCTTTTTTCTTTTCTAACCTCGTGGCAACGTACGAGTAGTTATATATATGATGGTGCGAGCCCGATTTTGACCCAACTTAATTTTAGTCTTTAACCTAAACCGACCAATACCAACCAATTAAAAACCCACAGGTTTTAACTTTACTTTCATTTTCTCATATTTTCAGAAAACCTGGTTATAAATAGCTGACATATTTTCTGAAAATGTTATGAAGCGAGCCCTATTTTAATTGGAATTTACGTTGTATTTTCTGAAAATGGCTATGTGGGAAACCACAAATTCAACCAATCAAAAGTCTGCCATTTTTCTGCCAAGTTGGCAGCAAACTGTCATTTGCTTTTACTTTGGCCGAATCTTTGGCCGAATCTTTGGCAAACTTTTGGCAGATTATATTATATTATATTTATTGATAAAATGTAAGATATTTGATCTTATTTTGAATTAGTAAGTATATTATCAGGGTACACATAGTAATTAAAACTTAAATTAAACCTTTAATTAAGCTTTTTAATCCAAAAGTCTGTTTATATCATAGGATACAGGTTCATCTGATATGTAGAATTTGATGTAACTGCCCATCAAAAGCATAAATGTTAATTCTGTAGATGCTGAATCGTCATACGGGTGAATATCAAACATTGTTCCTTGTTTTAGATAAATTTTAATTTATTTCTTATACATAGATATTAACTTATCAGTGTCAAAGTCCTCAGCTGCCTCAGCTGTTATATTTACATTATCAAATATATCAAAAAATAAAACATCATCCTGAGGTCTATTATTTCGCCACCTAAATATAAAATTTGATATTGTGCTTTTAGTCGGTTTATACGGTTCACCCGGGGAGCTCGCACCCTTTAATAAAATCTTAAAATCTATTATATAAGTTCCGGTTTTTCTGACTATAAACACACCACTCAAAAGCATATCTAGTACATCTATTTTATATTCTTGGTTTGTGTTTATAAAATTTTCATAATTTACGAAAATTCCAGGTCTTATTTCAAATATATTTAAATAGTTCAGATCGGCCATATTTTTATATGTTGAATGTATCCAGGCACCACGACGGTCAAAATACTTTTTCATTTGTATGTAATCAAAAGTATGATTATAATAGTATTCAAAGAGAAACGCTTCATGTCTCACTTCCTCTACCCTTTTTTCTATTTTCCTGTCTTTTTTTTTAAGTTTAAGAATTATTTCAGCTAAATCATCAACTCGTTTTGTTGTGGGCAACTTCAGAAGCAGATAACTATCAACAGTATTTTTTGTTCTAGCTAATTGTGTTTCTTGTTTTAAAGAAAACATTTTTTACTTTTGTAATTTCTTCAGCATTAGTGGTAATTTCTTCACATTAGCGGTTATTGCTTTAGTATTAGCAGTAATTACTTGGGTATTAGCAGTGATTGATTCTCCTTGTTTATCTGATATTTTAACTACAGAGTCCAAATCATTTGTTATTTTTTTAATTTGATCATCAATTATCTTAATTGCTTCAGTATTAGCAGTAATTAACTCTCCTTGTTTAGCTGATATTTCAACTACAGAGTCCAGATCATTTATTATTTTTTTAATTTATTATTAAATTCATTAATATCTTCTTGTAATTTTTTTGTAATATTACTTAAATTCTGCATATTTTAAATTGTGACGGTTGTCAACAATACTAATCCAATTTCGAATTTGTTTTTTAAAGTCATCTATTTTAGAATTAATTTCTTTTTTAAGGTTATCTAATGCTGTATCATGATCATCACCTCTTTGTGAAGCTGCCTTTTCCAATCAGATTTATATTCTGCAAATTTATTTGAAAATGTATCGAGTAAATCTTGATTCCCTTTTGCCATTTCAGTATTTAGTTTTATTTATTTCTGTTTTGATTTCTAACTGATACATATATTTGTAACTTTTTCTCACTTCAATAATCTTATCTTTTAGCTCTTCATGTTTAATCATACTATCTTTTAATTCTTGAACTTGAGTGTATAAAATGTTTAAATTGACTCGAAATACTTCTTTTATGTTGTCATCTGTCAAATCAGATTTCTCTTCAAGTTCTTTAATAGAATCAGTCATAGCTTTCATTTCTTCTTCAATTTTACCTTGTAATTGATTAATTAATAATGAATTCTTTTTAAAATCTTTTGTTAATTCTTCAATATTCTTTACTTCTACTTCTAGTGTTTGTTTTATACTTTTGACATCTTCAAGTTTATAGTCATCTATTACACTTTGAATTTTTTTATACACAAACCGTCTTGAAACTGCATCGTTGGGTTTATCTGATTTCCTAGGTTGATTATTTCATTACCTCCCATATCTAATGCTCTATTCATTGTGTTATCAAGTTCCTTATTTCTATGAAGATACGATTCCGTTTCCTTTTTAAGCTTTTTGAATTGTTTTTTAGTAGCATAATCACTTAAATCAATATCAAATTTAACTTACTTATACTGTCAGGTTCACTTATTTGTTTTTACATCATTAAAACTCCCATTATATAATTATTATATATACCAGTAAAGTTTTTTTAAAAAACTCCCTTGGTTTGTCAATATATAAGAAATCATATTTTCGATTTGTTACATTAGCAAAAGTATCACGATCTATATTTTGTTCATTACAAATCCTATTATTTTCCATTTTATCTTTATATTCAAATAAAATATAATGTGAACAGTTAATTCGAATATCTTTTGGTGTTTTATAGTAAGACTGACTTAAATAAATAACACAACAGTTTTTGTGACGTCCTTGAATAAAGTATTTTGTTTATTTCATTTTGAACTTTTTTATCTTCACAATACAAAATCATCAAATATTACTACTTTTTGTTTTTCTGATTCAAGATTCTCACAAGGTTCATTTGGTTGGATCAGCTGAATATTCAAGTATTTCATTTGGATCTACTTTAATTTTTTTTGCAATTTGATTTAAGTTGTTAATTAAATCTTGGTATTTAGATTGTTCTAGGTTTTTAGCATATAAGTATAATTTATCATAATATATAAGAGGTTTTCGAAGTATATGCATTAATGTATTTGTTTTTCCAGATCCTGACGATCCACATATTAACATTCTAAAACATGAATCTGGCATAAAAGGATAAAATTGTTTAAAGTTATCGGATTTATCACTTTTTGTATTATAATTTGGAATTTCCATTTATATATAATAATATATTATCTTACATTATTTTACATTATTTTACATTATTATATATAAATGCAATCAAAACTTAATGAAATGATAATAAGAAAAAAATTAGTCGGGCAAAAGATGAGAGATCTTAGAGAAGAAATAATGAAAGAAAAAATAAGAAAAGCTACAAATCGGGATATGTATACTGAAATTTATAAACCAATTACTGAAAAAATAGAAAGTCAAAAAGAACAATTATCAAGTCAGTTAAAAGCATTACCTGGAATAAAACAACAATTAGCGTTACTTCCAAAAAGTTTTGCTGATAAGATGCATGAAATAGAAAATCTAAAAATGGTGACAGAGTTAATGGAAAAATCACCACCTCCGGAACTACCACAACCATTACAACCATTACCACAACAAGAACCAATACGATTATTACCGCCGGAAGATACTATGGGTTTGGAAGAACTATTCCGAGAACCAACACGATTATTACCGCCGAAAGATCATATGGTTTCGGATGATGAGTTTGAAGACACTAGAGAATTTCCTGAAGAATTAGCAGAAGAATTTATAGCAAATTTAGATATAAATATCGATAAAGATATAATATCAGAATATGGATTGCCTACATTAACAGAGTTAGTAATAAACAAAAATAAAGATGATTGGATAAAAGCAAGAAAAGAGGTTACCGAAAAATTAAAGGTCTTTACTCGTGATATAAATAAATATAGTAAAGAAAACCCAGATGAAATAATTGAATTTACAAATGCAGAACCTACGGCTGCAGGTGAGTATGTTTCGGAGTTAGAATTACATAGAGAAAATCTTAAAAGATACAATGAACGCTTATTAAAAATTATTAAAGACTCAAAGGTATTTGGAAGGGGAATAAAACATCATAACCCATATAAAGTTTTACCAAATGGACAATATGGTAATTTAATTATTAACTTAAATAAACTTTATGGTCAAAATAAATTAATTGCCAAGGATAGAATAACTGGAAAAGAAGTAATTAACACTAAAGTTGATGATGATTTAATTGATTTGATTAATAAAAGATATAACAATAATAAAAAACATTCAAATCATTCAAGAAAAATATTTAAAGAATTAACAGAAAAGTCAGGATTACCTATCAATAAAAGATCTATGAAATTTAAAAAAGTAATTAGGGGACAAGGTTATGACGTTTGTCCATGTAATCCAGAAGAATTGGTTAATGACTTGGAGTTAATTTGTGGTTCAATTAATAATGGAAATAATAATGAAGAACTAAAAAATGAAGGTATTAGAATAATTGATGAACTATTAAAAATGAAAAAATTGTTACCAGAACAACATGAAATGTTTTATAAAAATTATTTTTCTTGAATTTACACTTTTATTAAAGTTTTAAAACTTTAGTTTTTAATTAAAAAGATATGTTTAATAATTATATAAATGGAACAAAAAATAGTATTAAGTTCTGAAACAGTTAAAGATAATAAAAATACTCCGAGTGATTTTACAATCAGATTTAGTCGTTCTTTAATTTTAGATAAAAATAAAACTTATGTTGTTGGTTTGGATAGTATTAACACTATGACCTGCTCTTGGCATAATATTAGTGATGAATATGACAATAAAAGAATTCGTTATCATAATGGTAAGGATTGGAAAGATATTATATTTACAAATGGTTCTTACAGTTACACAGATATTAATAATTATATTAGGGAAACATTAATAAGTAATGATGATTATGAATATTGATAAATCAGAAAATGCTCCAATAAGTTTGGAATTTGATTTAAGTAGTTTTAAGATTTTGATTTCAATTACAGATAATTTTAAGTTGGATTTGGAATATCAAATTTTCATACATTGCTTGGATTTGAGAAAAAAAATTAGACAAAACTGAATGGGGAACTAAACACCAAAATAACTAACTCTGTGGATACAATTTATATTCATTGTGATCTTATTGATAATTCACTTGTTGATGTAATTTCAGTGATATTATCTATGCTTTAAGTACTGCAGATTTAACAAGAGCTTATCCATTTACAAAAGAACCACAAAGAGTTGGATATTCTGAAATTAATAAATATATTATAAATTCAATTAGAATATATATTACAGATGTATTTGGTAGAATAATTAATTTTAATGAGGTTGAAACAAGTTTTACACTAATTTTAAAAGAAATTTAATTAAAACTAAAGTTTTAAAACTTTTATTAAATTTTAGTTTTATATAATGTACAAAAAAGTTTATGACAAAAATAAAGGAATATTTATTTATGTTGATGCTCACACAGGAGAAGAAATCATACACGGGACAGGTATCTTTGACACTTTAACGAAATTGCTTTCAAGTTCAGCCGCATCTTCAATTAGCACAGCTGGAAAAAAAGCATTGGAAACAGCAGGAAAAGCAGCACTTGAAAGTGGAACAAAAAAGGTTGGCACAGAAGTTGGAAATTTAGCTGCAGCTAAAATTGTTGAAAAACTTAAAAAGAAACCTGCTCCGGCAGTTGGTAATTTAATTGCTAAGGAATTACAAGAAAAGAATAATAGTAAAAATAGTAAGGAGGAGGATATTAATATAAGATTAAATAGATTATTGTCAGGATCTGGGACTTTAGCTCGTGCTGGAACTTCAGCTCAACAAAAACGTATTAACAGATTAATTTATAAAAAATAAAATAAAAACTAAAGTTTTAACTTTAATAAAAAATAAAAAAAATAAAATAAAAACTAGAATAAAAAAATAAAATAATATATAATATATACATGTTTAGAACAAAAGAATATTGTGAAAGATACGAACTAACTCCTATTCAATTAGATACAGCATTAATATCTGTCTTGGGAAATAATGTTAAACAACAAAAAAACGGATATCACTTTACAATTAATGATAGAAGCTCATATTGTTGATTGGTTTAATGTTATTTTGAAGTAAGTTTTAAAGTAAATAAGCTGCTAATGTAATTATGCTGATTGGAGATCAAATTGCTCTAATTAATAATGCAGCTTCATTAATTGATCATTAGTGGTTAAACAAAATGGAAAAATGTTATGATTGTAATAATTTATACAAGATAATAAATGTAAAGAGTTTGGTTGAATTGTCTGAGGATTATGCAAAATCAACTGGAACAAATGAATATATTTATTTAGATGAAGCTGCTACTGCTGCTGCTGATGATAATAAAGTTTCAAATTTAGAAAGGAATTAATTGAGGTGTAATGAGGTAAATGCTAAGATTCCATTAAATAATATTCATTTTTTCAGGGTTTAGAAACTAATATTTTACCTCCAAGTCAAATTCAAATAACACTGCAGCTGACAGATGATGATGAATTAATTTTAGAGCTAATGCTGCTGATCCTGGTAGAGTAATTGTAACAAAATTAATTCTATGGGTTCACGTTTTAATTTTTAATGAATTTGGGTTGATCTAATTACTACTGAAAGATTTAAAAAACAAGATGGTCATACCTAGGAAATGATATGCAATCAACTGATACACAACAGATTAATACACTTTTAGAATAACAGCTGGTGTAACAAAACCACAACATGTAATTTGTTTATTTACAACGAACCTGACAAAAGTAATGCACAAATACATAATCCACATTTATTAGATACATTTAAACTTAATGCAGCAGATGATGATTATAATTCTGTTTTGAGTTTTTGTCGTCTTGAAGTTGGTAATGGTGTTTTTTATCCAGAAACAGAATATACAAGTATAATCAAGAATATATGATGATGTAATTAATTATTATTATAAACAAAATAATAAGACTACTGAAGTCTCTTAAATAGATTTAATTTTCAAAGTTTGTTTGGATTTGTTCATTTTAACTTGGAATATAAAAAGGAAGTAACTACAGAAGATCCTAACAGATTACATTAACAATTAAGTTAACTGCACTTCCCACTGCAAAATATCGTAATTTACGCAATTGTATTATAGAGGAAACATTGAAATAAATACTATTGGAAATGAACTTGTTATTGTTTAAATAAAATAAATATAAATTAAAATAAATATAAAGTATATAATGTCATCAATTATATTGAATATAAAATTAACCTTACAGATGGACAAAAGAAAAATTTAGCACAAGCTTATAATAATAAAATTCCACATACTTTTAGATTAAAACATAACAATTACGTGGAAACTTCCCTTTACTTTTAACAAAAACACAAATTAATCAATTAAAAAAGCTGTTGCAAATAAGAAGGGATTAGAAATTACAATTTCAAAAAGCCAAATGTTCAGTCAAGGTCAAAATGGTGGATTTTAGGAGCTTTAGCTGTTTGTTAGAAAAACAATTCTTCCAATGGCAGCAAAAATAGCTCCAAAAATTTTAGCCCCTCTAGGCATTGGTGCTTTGTCTGGGCTAGCCAGTACTGGTGTTAGTAAAATACTTGGAAATGGTATGATTTCAGTAGCTAATGATAAGAGAAATATGATATCACCGTATCTTACACCTAATCAAAGAAAGCAACTAGTAGGATCTGGAGTGATTAAATTAACACAAAAACAAAAACAAGACGGTGGGTTTTAGGTATGTTGGCTGCTAGTCTAGGAATACCTTTGATTACATCTTTGTTAAGTGGGAAAGGATTACAGATTGATTCACAACGAAGACCTTACAGACGAATTCCTATAGTAAAAAAAAATAAAATTTATAAACAAACCAATATCTAACTTTGAAATTGAACAATGGGTAAAACAATTAAAAATTAAAAACTTTAGGGGTGTATTTAGTAGAAATAATTTACCAAGAGTGAAACTCTCGGAGACCACAGGTCTACCAAAATTAAAATTAAAAGAAAAGGACGAGTGTGGAATTATAAATTTGGATGACTCTGTTGGTCCTGGAACACATTGGGTTTGTTACTTTAATACTTTGTACTTCGACCCATTTGGACTTCCTCCGCCGAAAGAAGTAATTAAGTATATACCAAATGTAAAATACAACAATGTTCAATATCAAGACAAAACAAGTACACTCTGCGGATATTATTGTTTATTTTTCATTAAAATGTTACAAGATAAAGTACCGTTGTATGATTTATTGTATAAAATACTAAAAATTCATAATCAAAGAGTAAATGAACAAACTATTATAAATTATTTTAATAAAAAAGGGCATTTATTTAACTGGAATAATTAATATAATGGGAATATTCAATAATATAAATGAAAAAGTAAATAAAACAGAAAGGCAATTAATAAGAAAACCTCCATTGTTTTTAACATGTTATACCCAAGATACTGATAGTGGATTATTTCAATGGAAAACTGTAAATGCTAGTCCTGGTTTAGTTCAAAATGGTAATAATGTAACAATTAATTTTAATTGCATCTTAATTATTCTTGTTGATGCAATTAAATTAGATAAAGGAGAAGCTAAATTACAACTAAAAAATAAAGAAAATGTAATTCTTCAAAGTTATCATGTAAAAAAATAACAGAAAAAATGAATCTATTTCTATTAATTATGCATATGAATTTAAAATAAATGATGTTATTTATATTAATTCTTTAAACGTTATGAATATTCAGTTAACAATTTATGGTTCTATAATTTAAGTTTTAATTTAAGAGTTAATTTAAGAATAAGCTAATGTATCAATACCATTATCAAGAATATATCTTTTATCATCATAACATGATAAAGATGTTTTATTTATAACATAACTGGAAAGATTGTGTTTATTAGAACGAATAACTTTAAAGGTGTGATTACTTTGGGTTGAATTAAACAAAGTATCTTTATAATTTTTATGAACTATTGTTTTCTTAACAACAAGTTTTTTATTCCTTTACATTTTTTAACATTAACTTCATTTTCTAATAAATATGAATACATTTTACTTCTTAATCCGACAAATTCAACAATTGCTACACCGGCAGCTTCATCTTTAAATTTTCCAATTACTTTTTTATTATTATCAAAATAAAATTTTGAGTTGTTATCGTAATCACTATTATCAAATAAATCTTTGTCCTTATAAAAATCCTCATATGCATCTTTAGTTTTTATTTCATAACATAATGAATCAGTGTCAGTAAACAATAATTTACAATTACCCTGTACTTTTCCTTAATATAATATAATGAAAATCATACATTAAATATTTTGATAAATCTAGAATGCACATTCCAACATAACAAGGTCTGTTTAATAACAAACTTTCTTTTATTCTATGAATACCAAAAAGGTTAGAGTTAAACTCGTTGAACTAACAAATAAGGTTTGGCTATGTATTTTAATAAAATATTTCATCATGTGTTAATTTAATATTAACCCTCTTGCGTAAATTCCCATCGTCTTACCGAATACAGAATTGTTCATTAACTTAAAAAAGTCCTTTTCAAATGAATTTTTTGCTTTAGATCTTTTTTGAGTATTAAAATCAATATACTTTTTTAAACCAAGGACTTTCGTCAAAAGTTAATATTTGTGTATTTTTGTTACTTTTAACCCTAATTTGTGTATATAGTTCAAGATTTTTATAATGAACTACATAATTTTGTTTTTTCATTAAAGTTGAACCAACTTCTTTACATTACTTTTTCCTATTTCAAATTCTGTTTTAATATTTTACTATAATCAGAAAGCCATTGATCTGGTATAATAATTTTTTCAGGAGCTAAAGGATAATCATTATGGGTTTTATGTAATTCTTTTGGATATTCAAGATCACATTCAACTATAAAGTTAGTTTTTACCTTTGTAATTAATTTCTTGAATTGTTTTTCGGATATAAATTTAAAGTTTCCAGAGGGTAAAGGTTGACACATAGCCCAACCGTAAAGGTTATTGGCGTCAAGGTACATAATGTATTTGCTTTCCTTCTTTTGAATTATAATCTTTCATAATTTATTGTTTGCTTTACTGTATCTGTTTGAAATATAACTTATTCTCCTCTCAGTCCCTTTTCAATAAAAAGATACATATCAATATCAGTTATTAAATCTAACTTAATTCCAGTCATTTTAACATTGCATCCCAAGCTAAACCAGGACTACTAAATAATGACAAGGATCTAATTTGTAGTACTCTAAACATAGTTTTCTAAAATTTTCAAATACATCAGCTAAAAGTAATACGTCAGTTTTTAAATATAGATCATGATATTCTCCCATTGTTTTAATTTTAAATTTTTTCCAGATATTTTTAGCATGTTCGTATTCATTATCAGAAATATTAGTTTCATTTAAAATTGAATAAAACTCTTCTTTAGAAGGTAATTCTGTTTCTTTAAATTTTTTAAATGAATCTATGTAATCATATGGATAAACACCTTTTGTCTTTAATAAATTAATGCTTTCACAATCAAATTCTTGAGATAAGTATTTAAATTCTGGAATATTTTTTACTAGGTTATCCAATGATTGAGACATAAATTGGAATGAATCAATAAAGACCAAGTCAGAAATCATAAATGCCATATATCTTTCCATATTGTTAGGAATAACATTAATTTCTTTTTTAAATTTTCCTATTTGTTGCATAATAAAATGACCGTCATAACCTTTTAAATTATGAAAAATAACAGGAATTTTATGTGTTAGTTTAAAATTAATATTACATTCTGAGTGAGCACTTCCTCTGAATTTTCCTGTTATATGACAATGGTCTCTTACTTTGATTGAATCTTCTATATATTCTTTTTCACAAATATGACAAAACTTTTGTTTTTTAAATTCGGTTGAATCATTTTTAGACATTCTTAGTTCTTTGTTGAAATGTTCTTTAAATATTTCTTTACAATATTCCTTTTCCTCAAGCATTTTTCAATAAACTTATAAACTGCATTAGGACCTCTATAAATCTGGGTTGGTTTAGAAATATTTATCGTCATAACAACAAACAACTTTATAACCGTAACCACAATCTATATGATTTTGATATGCTTCAGTAAATGAAGATTCAGTTGATGGTAAAGCAGTTAAAACTTTTTTAGTTATTGATTCAAAATCAGCATAAATTACAAAAAGGTACTGCTAAACCTTTATGATAATTTTTGAATTGTACTTTACTTCCCTCTTTTGGCATTTTTACGCCTTGGATACCATTAATAGCTAAACAATTTGGTATGTGTTCATTTAATATTCTTTTCATTTGTAAAATGTTGTAAACAGCTTTTACAGAAGTGTTTTTTATTTGCATGTTTTGTTTTTTTTAAACATTAATCTATTAAAGTCTTTTATCCAAACATAATGTTGGATTACAGTTCTTGAGGGTTTTACAGTCATCATCAGTTTTTTTAAATCATTTATTTTATCATTAGTAATTAGAAACATGTCACAGTGTTCTTCGTATTGATATTTTGATATGTACAATGGATAAATACTATTTTCTTCATAACCAAATATATTAAATGATATTTCATTTAAAACTTCTATTTTAGGTATTTGATTTAATGTAACAGGAAATTTAATTCCAGTATAATCAAGATCGTTTATATTTTTTTATATTTTGAAATATTTTGAGGATTTTTTTCAACAGGAAATTTGTAAGCTAAATGACACCATCTAAAACATTCGTTATCATCATTCTTTATATTTAATTAATCCTTTCATTGAATTTTGTAATGGTTTTGGTAATTCTAAATAACTGAAGCAGCCAATGGACTATACTTATATATATTATATAATAAGCATCAACTGACTCTATTCTCCAGCCACTTCCTTCAGAAATCCAATTACCAATTCTATTTATTATTTCATCAAAAGCTTGATGTAAAGTTTTTTTTATTTCGTTTGTGTTAATAATTTCTAAAGCCTTTGATTGAAAATAAGCTGATTTATATATTGTATCAGTTTTATCCATTTTTGAAAAAGTTATTTTTAAAACAACGTTTATTTTTTAACCTTTTAAAGTTTTAAGTTCAGATTTAAGTATTCATAAGAGTCGTTTATAGTTAAATATAATTGATTTTTTGGATCTTGTCTATATGTAATTTTAATTTCAAATTTCTTGTAATATTGTTTTGTAGATCTTTCGATTTCCATCTATATATTATATTTAGAAAAAAAAATCTTCAAGCAAAAAAGGATTAATAAAAATAATTAAAAAATAATAAAATAAATAAAGTTTTAAATTATCTTTAAGAAGAAATAAAATATTTAAATTTATATCTTTTTCCATTAACTTTTGATATTCCACATTTTACTCGGTTTGTCCCTTCACAACATATTTTTATTAACCCCGCATTAATACCAAATTCTTTAGATGCTTTGTAAGTGCTTCTATATATTTTTTCTTCATTAGTATCACAGTCGGTTACAATAACTTTTTTAGGATTGTTTCGATAATTATTTGGTCTGGGACAATCACATAATCTTTCATCATTTTCTTCTTCAGTTAATAGACAACCACAGTCCCATTCAAATAAAGTTCTTTTACGAAGATAAGGATCTATAACATTTTGTAATTTATCAATGACATGATTTTTATATTCATCGCTAACTATTTGATCAAGTTTTGATTTAATAACATTTCTTCTTTTAAGAACTTTCTTATATGAATTTTCATCTGGATTCATTATTTCTCCTAAAGTGCTAGATAATTTTGGCATAATCATTCTATCTACCTTTCTATTAACCATCTATATAATATACTTATAAAAAAAATCTTTAAAAAACACACGTAAAATTTAATACAGCTCTTCTTCTTTTTTACTTTTATATCCGTTAAGTTAAATTCCTTCATATGCATTTCAAGAGGTGTTTGAATAATTTTTTTCTTTCTGCATTTCTAATAGTATTGTAAAAATATCCTGAATAACTTTTTCTCTTCTTCTTTATTTACTTTTCCAATCCGTGCTTTTGTTATAAGTTGTTTTATTTTGTGGTGATATGATTTTAAAAAAAATTTCTTGTCGTCAAGTTTTAGTCTGTTAGTAAATATGGTAATTACTGATGGAACCAGCACCAGCAACTGCTACAAATATAGAAAATAGTTGGAACAAGTGCTAATGCAGCTGAGCAAACCAAAAACACCTGCTGTAATATATAACCCAGTACTTTACTCTCCCCACAAAATTTATAACTTTTTCTGTAAGCAGCAGCTAGTTTAGTTAAGTGAATAATTAATTGATCTATTGTTTCTATTCCATTATTATTAGAAATTAGATTTTTATTGCTCATTTATATAATTAAACTTTTTATTTCTAAATTAAATTTGTTCAAGATCGCTAAATGGTACCCAACTATTAAATTTTTCACTATAACCTTTCCATTTACTAAAGCTTGTTTTTTCTTATTTATGTCTCGTCTAATAACTTTTTCAATTCTAAAAACTTCTTGTGTAGTAGGTAAAAGTTCTTGTTCATAAAATGAACCTTGAACTATTTCATCATTTAAATCTTTAATAGTGTATGTTCTGGGATTTGTATTATTAATTTTATAAATTATAAATATTCCTCTGTCCAGTTTGGTGTATATCCTTTTTCAAAATGTCTTTTAAGTTTGCTTAAACGAACTCGATCACCAATTTTAAATTTTGATTTGCTCTTTGATATCTTTAAATCCACCATAAAATTAAAGTAAACAGTACCTTTATTTAAGTTTTTACTGGCTTCGGTTGGTGTCATTTTTATACTAGAATGTTTTGTTTTGTTATATTTATCAACCATATCCTGCAAATTATCTAAATAAGTATAAGTATTATTTGCTGTAAAATATTTCCACATTATTCTTTTTAAACTTCTATTAAATCTTTCTATTACTAAAAGCCTTTCCTTCATTAAATGTATGGTACATATTAATTTTATTTTTATTCAAAAATGATTCAAACTTTTTATTATAAAATTCTTTTCCTTCATCCACCCATAAATTTTGTGGAATCCTTGCAGTCTTCGGGGACTTTTGTCCCTGAATTCTATCTTCAGAAATTATTTTTTCAAATGCTTCAGTAACAGATTCTCCAGTTTTATTCTTTAATGGAATAACCCAAGCATATTTACTAAATATATCAATAACGTTAACAAGTACTTTACTCCTTTATTATATTTTGAAAAAGCTTGCATGTCAACTAAATCAGCTGACCAGTATCATCAATATCATTAACTATCACTCTTCGTTTCCTAAATTTTCTTTTAATTGGTTTGTGTAATTCTTCTGCTAATTCATCGCTCCAATTTATTTCGGGGTATACTCTACCCCCTTTTCCCGTTTTTTTTACTTTTGTTTTTGTCCCAACCCAAGTGTGTATTTCGTTTTAATTATAGGTTTCACAACTAAATGTTTTGCAATCTTTTCTCCAAATGTTTTTGATTTAGTTTTTTTTTAAATTGGAAAGCATTTGTTTATCACATGTACCCTTTTTTACATCACTGTCATAGCAAAAATCATGGTCCATACATACTGCATCCAGTTTCATTGACAGGGGTCCATTATCTAGGGATTTCCTGGCCCACAATAATTATATCCTGGAAGTGTTAAACCTTTCTTAGGTAATAAAGGTAACATTGCTTTGTGAATATCTAAATTACCCCCTGTACTTTTAACAAACTTTGATTTCATCTTTCCACAAGATGAACAAGTAGCCCTTATCATTTTTCCTCCCGTTTTTTGTTGTAACATAATGAGGATTTATATTATCAGTAAAACTTCTTTCTTTCAAACAATATATTTTATTTTGTAAACTCATCTTATCAAATGTATTTAAAATTATTTAAAGACTAATAATGTAGTTATTAATTCAAAATAAGATCAAATATCTTACATTTTATCAATAAATATAATATAATATAATCTGCCAAAAGTTTGCCAAAGATTCGGCCAAAGATTCGGCCAAAGTAAAAGCAAATGACAGTTTGCTGCCAACTTGGCAGAAAAATGGCAGACTTTTGATTGGTTGAATTTGTGGTTTCCCACATAGCCATTTTCAGAAAATACAACGTAAATTCCAATTAAAATAGGGCTCGCTTCATAACATTTTCAGAAAATATGTCAGCTATTTATAACCAGGTTTTCTGAAAATATGAGAAAATGAAAGTAAAGTTAAAACCTGTGGGTTTTTAATTGGTTGGTATTGGTCGGTTTAGGTTAAAGACTAAAATTAAGTTGGGTCAAAATCGGGCTCGCACCATCATATATATAACTACTCGTACGGTGGCATAGAGGGGAAATAGGAAATAGTTTATTTTTTTTAACACGTGCGCACGTGTTAGCTAACACGTGCGCGCGTGTTAATTAACACGTGCGCACGTGATAACTATCACGTTCGCACGTGTTAGCTATCACGTTTGCACGTGTTAGCTAACACGTGCGCATGTGATAAATAAAATATTTCCTATGCGAACGTTATAGCTATCGCGTGCGAACGTGATAAATAAAATATTTCCTATGTCCCCTCTATGCCACCGTAGCAACGAGATAAGTTTTTTCTTTTTTTTCCTTTCTTTTTTTTTAAAATCTCATGACCACGAGATAGCTTTTTGCATTTTTGTGTTTGTTTTTTCTTTGTATATCTCGTTGCCACGTGTTAACATTTTTGTTTTTGTTGTTTCTTTTTTTATATCTCGTGGCCACATGCTTTCCGACATTGTTCTGACACTAGAATCAATTTATTTACTGACCTATCAAAATCTGCAACAACAGTACTATCCGTGAAACATTTCTTCTTCCGCTACGCTGAATATGTACGAACTATTTCACACACTCTTAACTGAAATGAATAAATATAATCTTTTTCTTAAAGTGTTACATGACAGGTTTTTACATCAATAGCCAATTTTTCTAATATATTCTAGCTCGATTGTTATGAAAGCTTCATGCTCTGCACAACGCTTCCTGGAAAATCGGTGCTGATGCCATACGATAAGGTGTTGTCGTGACTCATGTGGGCCTCGAACCCACGACCGCGAGTCGGGTTGTGTGGCCAACACTTTTACCACAAGATCACCGATACTCGTTGCAAATCAGTATGAATATGGTATTACTGAATACAACAAAGTATATGGAAAATGAAATTATTTCAAATTAATCGTCAATATTGAATTACAATTTAATAATTTATAACCGATGGTACAAAAGAAATGTTAAGCAGGTAGTAAAGTAAGTGTCCCTACTTTTAACTTTTTATAGAATATTATTTTGAACAAACAATATAAAATACTACCTCACTTTCATTCTAGGTATTGTAATAATTTCCACATCAGCCGCGTCACACGTCAGTATCTTGCCAAGTAACGGAGAGAAACAACTTTGCCTAAAAGGAATTCAATCAGAAAACTAAATAATATCATATCTTTTTAGGATGATCCTTAATTCAACTTTCAATCTTCACAACACGTGATATTTCTTGACCAACAGAATTAACGGGGCATGATTCAATCTGATTTAATTTGTCCATTATCTCAAGCACTAAGTAAAACAGTAGATGGTAATTACAGACTACGGTTACTTATTAGAATTTATATCGAGCGTTCGATTACTGTAACACGTAGCTAAAGGAAAACATTCAAAATATGTCTAATGTTATTTAAAAAAATCTGTCCGTAGGACACTGAGCACGCTCGACTTTTCTCAGTGCTTGACTCTGAATAATAGCTATGTTAAAAAGGGGCATAACTTAGACAAAATTCAATTCAGAGTTATGCGGATTGTTTCTTTTGGTGTAGACTTATATAGTAAATAACTATTTAAAGTTTTTACTCAATGGGTTTGATAGTAAAAGAGAAATTTAACTTTATCAAAAACTTTTACCAAACGGCGGCACCGACACCCGAACGAGTGCAATAGCTCTACGTTTCCTTCGAAAAATCGAGCTAAACAGAAAAGTCTTACAGAACGGTATGAAGAGTTATTCAATATTGTCTGTTTGATGTTCATTCAAAAATTGTATACTGTTTTTCAAAATCGTGTTATAGCATTTCTTTCTCTTCTAGTACTTAGTTTAGTTGTTTTTTTTTTCTTTCTCATATTTCTTTCGTACACTGAATGAAATAATAAGAAAAAAACATACGTATCTTTAAAATTAAGGCGAGGCGAACACATCAAACAACTGTGACACTAATACTGTACGACCATTTCTGAATGTATTAGAAAATGAGAACAAAAATTAATAATCTGGTTATATTTCTCAATATACACCAATTGAGAACAATAATGTCTGCAGTTTTTAGGTTGTATGAAAAGTATCACAGTAAAATGTATGTCTATTTTTCTAAGTATACATTAACATTCGAACACATTTTAACAATATAATATTTGTTGAAGTTTACCATAACAGTAGAAAGTAAGACATCGAAACATTTGAATTACGTAGGCCTACTACAGTATAAGCCAAGATTTCAGGCAGATTTATACATGGACATTCAATATGTATGTCTTTAACCCGGCAATAAGGCGATCATTGGACAACTTAAAACAGACTTTTAAATACACGTTAAAGCTAGCGTCCATGCACGTGCATTGAAATCGTTCATGTACTGCCTCTATGACTATATATACCTGTCTTAAATCTTTCATCAGCCAGAAAACACTGTAAATGATACGCATGAAACACCCGTTTCCTGAAATATAATCAAAACTTACATAAGAAATCTCAAAGTTTGTCTTGACGAGGTAACGTTGATATATACATCTTATAGGCGTAATGTTTACGAATATTATGAATTATTATCTTTCTTTTTTTAAAATACGATAAAACTACATCAACTGCACGATGCCAAATATGGTGATAAAGACAGTGTTTTTTACAGATGGCCATTTTTTATCATTTTGCTTTTTAATCCACGTGACAATAATCTGCACTTCACGTATTACGACAGTGGTTTTAATTAACTTTTAAAACTTAAAATTATGTATGTGATATTTTCATAACTATTGCGTGAGAAACAGACACCCCAGACAGACAAGAGATGATCAAGGTATGCGGCATTTCATTATAAATTGTATCAATATCTCATTTTTATTATAAATAGAGATATCTATATATCATTTTCCATTTCTTTTTTTACTACAAATTGACATTTCAATTTTTTTACTACTGCGCGTATAAAATTAACTTCAATAAATGCAGATTTTAAATAAATGACTGTGGGAATTAACATTAATTTGTGCTTGAATTCATTGAATTAATTTAATTTACAGTACCCGGGATGCGTCAAATGCGCGTAAACATTTGATAGTTCTAAGATGAATAACTTTGTGAGTTATTTAACAACATTAACTTATATGTAAAACAATTGTTGTTCCAGTTTCCAACCCTAGATGTCTTTATGGCCTTGTAGAATATTTAATGGCATAACCCCCTTATTTGTTTTCATTTTTTGACACAAAAATAATTTCCGAAAAGTCTCACTTAAGCTAATAAATAGATTCTCTCTCTCCCCCCCCCCCCGCCAACCCCCACTCCCCCAACACACACACAATAAGATCCGACATACCTACCCTAATTTCTTTAAGCATGTTACAAGAAACAAAATTATTTTAGGCCTTCTTGCGGAAATTTGATATAAAACGTTTATTCAGTTTTTACTATTATCAACGACACAGTGAAATGTAAATATAAATGAGACAATCAAAGCAAAACATGTTTTAATATGAAAAAAAAAAGATATTGCATTTGTATAACTTGCGAAGACATCGAAAAATCGGAGACAGAAAAAAATTATCACTGAGCGAGATTCGATCTTACTTTACAAGAAAACCAATACTAAAAGTTTGCAGAGGAGCGGCCATACCGACTGCGCTGTTACCACTTCAGTGTTATCGACTGATATTTAAATGTATAATAGAATATGACAGGTGCTCTTGGAGTAAACACAAGAGTTATCCTTCTTGTATTTTGCTATATTTAGAATTGTGTAAGGGCTTTATCAATTATTTTCATCTTTTTTTCTATTATATACCGTTTGTTTCTGAATTGTCCCAAAGGAATGATCCGCTGGATATGTAAAACTACGGAAATACTGTATACAATATCAGCGGGCAACCTTTTCTTACCACTGTGTCGGTCAGTGTCACCTGGTCACTGTCTTGCGGATCAGCTGGTTGATTTTTTTTATTTGTCGCTCTGACTGCACAAAACAGTCGAAACATTATCAGAATACCATTTAATTTTCTTACATCAAAAGACAACGCATCATTTAGTCAACATTTTCATTTTTATGGGGTAATATTCGACTTGGAACACAGGTGCTCTGTCCCTAGACATTGTCTACTTTCAGTTTCACTTTCTCTTTGAAAAAAGGTTAATAATATGCATTATGTAAAAGAAATATATAAAACTGTTTTTCAGTTTATCAAATAAAACCATTTTCTTACCAATAAACTCCCTTTTTATCTCATACGCCGTCTTTTTCCATAAAGAGAGAATTCCATTGTGTTTGGTGTTTCCCCGCATTCCTTAGTTGCCAAGAGATGACCGTGCTATCTTGTCTTCATCAAAGAAGAGCGCGGCAAATTCCAGTAGCAAAATTAGCGAAATAAGTTAAAATTCGACATGAGCCGGAGCAAGTGTCAACCAGATTTTTTGTTAGGAAATAGTTTAAACCCAGAAGATGTTACTAGCCAATTTTCAGCTTGACACCCGGTCCGGCTCATATTGAGCGGCGGTTACGTATGTGTAGATCTTGGGAAAAAACGGCAAAACTCGCCAACCTTAAGCCATTTAAAGGGTTCTGTCTTATAAATAACACAGTTCTAAAATGTATGAAACCCATAGTCTTCAAGATTTAGGTCTAGTCTTTGACTTTAAAAGTGTTATGATTATTTTTTCAAGTTTTCATATTGTTGTTAATTAGGGGGCCATATTACATAGCTTATCATATCCCGTCCAAAGTTCTGTTTATTTAGATTTGAAACAATGAAAATGGTCTAGATCTATTCTCAATACTATAAGCAATAAACATAAGCCAAAAATTTAACTGTCACCTCCTGATGTCACTCATTATACCAGATTTCATCCATAGCATGGAACTACATTTTGGACTACTTCACATGTAACACTGAGTAGTCACTTCCGGTTTGGTGTAATCCGTCCTGAATAAACTGGTATTTGTTGAATAATACAAAATGGCAGATTTACATTAGGAGCAATTAAATAATTATGTATGAGCAAATAAGATTATACACCTATCAAGCACCGCACTAAGAACACATTTCAAAACAAGGACGGGCATTTGAGATTCATTAAAGATACTGAATTTTTCAAACGAAATTCAAAGGACTGACGACCAGAAGCAATCATTTGCACTTGCAAAACCCGAGGTGAAATTTGTAACTATCTGTAGTATCCCGGAGGCACCTGTAGTGGTTTTCTTCCACCATCAAAAGCTGGCAAAATGGCAATATGTACTATATTGCTTCGGTGTAACTGCAAAAAATATATGGTCGGCTTTCGCATGGCGGAAAAATGGCAAAAACGCGTGAACTAGGTTAAAATTCAGCCCGGATGTGAAGGAATATAGTCCTAAAGCCTCTTGAAACGAAAGTACCATTTTTAAAAATAATTACGTTTCCGTCAAATCACTGCCAGTAATACTTTTTACATACAAAAGTATTCAAAATCATCGGAGTTAATGGATAGTCAATAAATGTTAACATCCGAGTTCAGCGACAGCGCTAGCGGCCGTTTTCGACAGTCCTTTTTTTTCGACCATGCCTATTTAACGGCTAATATACTTTTTCAGGAATAACGTAGAACCCGGAAACTTTACACAGGTGTTCCGAAAGGACACATCTGTTAAACCAGATGATAAAAGTTTTCACAGGTTGTTCACAAACAAAACAATTTGCGCAAAACCTTGGAATTTTGCTCGAATAAAAAAAAATTCTTGTGTCTGTATCTGTTGGTATTGCGTAAAACATAAAATACTAGGAACTGTTCTTACGCCATATTACTCATAGACATTGCACAAGGATATTTTTTTGGAAGACAGTGCTGCGTTCTGTGAATACAAATCTTGGTACGTATTTACGGAAGCCTGTATGGGGCACCCTGATGGTGAGACGATGTCGTCTCTGTCGAGTTGCACAACACAACAAGTCGTCAAAAATGTGACGAAAAAACTCTATACACCACGTCATGTTGTCTTAAGATATGTCAACGTGTCGAGTTATTAAATCCCGACAAAATATCATTTTATATATGTCGACTTCAAGTAACAAGCTTGCCGGCATACTTCTTGTCGACATACGGTAAACAATGCAACAAGTTGTCAAAAAGTATGACAAGAAACCTCTGTAAATATGTCAGCTTCTCGTGTTATTAATGTAACTTTACAACATCATTTTACTAGAAGTCAACATATACAACATATCATTTTGTCGGTATAATGATGTTGTAAAGTTGCATTAATAACACGACAAGTTGACATATTTACAGAAGTTTGTTGTCATGCTTTTTGACAACTTGTTGCGTTGTATACCGTATGTGGACATGAAGTATGTGGGCAGCCTTGTTACTTGAAGTCGACATAAATATCATGTCATTTTGTCGGGATTTGATAACTCGACACGTTGACATATCCTAAGACAACATGACTTGGTATATAGAGGTTTTTTGTCATATTTTTGATGGCTTGTTGTGGTTTGCAGCTCGGCAGAGACGACATCATCCCATCATCAGGGTGCCCCATACAGGCTTCCGTACGTATTAGAGGGCAGTGGTGGCAATTGTAGCAGTAGTAGCTGTAATACGAGATGTTGGGTCGTAGGAATTAGGATACCTTTGTGGCACCTTGTACCTGTTGGAGAGAGGGTAACGAATTAGTAGCTTAAAAATAAGGCAGTTTGTGAATGAATTATTGTTATTTCCCATTTATTTTGGATGAGGGAGAAAGCTTAGCGTGACAAATGTGTACAGAAAATTAATGAGCCTAAACACCGAAAATAGACTTTGTTCATTTGTTAAAGGAAATTGGGTAAAGTAGAATTAAACTGTTGATTATGTTACACTGTATGACTTGTTTAATTTCGTCTCTGTTGGCAGCTAAATTATTTACATTTTGATTGCTTTCCCGTTGTCAGCATGTCATTTCGTGTATGGTTATGTTCAGTATTTACATTTTGACTCCTCCGATGCCATCACGTAAATGTATTTTTTCGCTGTTGACTTCTCTGTCGCCATCCTGTTTTATTCTCTTAATTTTAGTCACTTGTTTTCATGTGCGTATCTGTAATTCATTATTTCACGATTAAATAGGAAATTTAAGTGACTCTATCAATGCGATGGTTTTAAAAGGACTACTCTCTTTAAACTTTCAACAATAGTTAACGTATGTGGTTAATAAGAAGTGATCTTAATCATTGGAGTGCTCGCAGTGAAGGAGAAAAATTGTTTTTATCACAGCTAAAATAATTCTACTGATTATTTTATTTTTATTTTTATATGTTTGTAGATATTTAATTCATGTGCCTTATATTATTATATTGCAACGTACGTTAGCACTTGGACAGTTTATGTGTTGTGATTATATGAAGACATTGATGAAAACATTGACAATGGATTATAGCTTTTGGAGGCACACTCAAAGGGAATGGGCACACTTAGCTAAGGTAACTTTAGTTATATGTATCTATATCTGTCTGGTCTGTTTTTGATAATTTTCAATTCAGAGGAAAATATTTTTTTGGCGAGTGTAATACTTTAATAACCCGATTTAAAGCTCGATAAAAGCTCAAAACGCTGTGACACGCCCTTCTAGTTTATTTTCCATAACTACTAATAAAACTTCCAGAAACTTGTCACATAGCACAACACAAACACGAGTCTATACATTTTTGATGTTTATTTACACAGTAGAATATTTCGTAACTTCTTAAGTCTTAACAAATGTCATATCTAAAGCCTAACTTAATCTTAATATCTACGAGACCCATTTCCTAGGTCTCAGTCCAGCCGGACTCCTAAGCTTATCTGACACGAGAAATCTAAAACATCAATATATTGTAATTCTCTAAGATCAGTTGACAAGTTGACGTATAAAACGTGTGGGTTTGATATAATAAACAATTACATAAATGCATCAACAATATATCAACTTGACAAATGTGTAGTTGGTGTACTGTCTAACCTAACTGATTATTTTACACTCGTTACCCACCGAAAGAGAAAAATTTGAATTGCAAATTTAAATTTTTCAGACTTGAAGTACTATCTCTCGCCTTACAATATGACATGTAGAATGATATTTAATATGATCAAGAACATTAGAATACAATCTGAAGAATGATATTAAAGAACAGTGTTAAAGAAAAAATCTTAAGTCATTTATGCAATTAATGTAAACAAGAACAAAGGAGAATAGAATTTTAAACTAAACAGTTTTCACAATTCATAGAAAGTCTTTTTTCCTGCAAGACTTTTTCTTTAACCCGTGTTACATCCATATTTCACAAAACCAATAACTGTAAAATAAAGCAAAACACAGGTAAGCATCTTTTAGAATATATGCTATATAAGAGTTAGGAAAAAGATAACAATTTCGTTTAGTAACATTGCTAATTAATTGCTTGTAATTATTGTCGCGTGTATAGAAATTTTTTACTACAGATCTTAAATAATAGTAAAATCGATAATGTAATGACCAAAATATATGAAATATGTATTGATAAGTAGAAAGAAAGAAACGATAATTAGTTTTTTTAGTGTTCTGTAATTTTCCAGCTGGACCATCTCCTTCGCCAAACTCCACAGGCTCACAGCTTGCAGTCCACTCCGCCATTGTCGCTTGGTTTCGCCATCGATCCTTCTACACATTTGTCCCTTGGTTTCAACATTCTGCTACAGCGTAACGCATCATCATCAATCTCTTTAGCTAAGAATATCCTGTCAAAGGCCGTAACGTTGTACCGCACTCTCCAAGTTTATGATGTTCATCCATCTAATTTCATTTGCTAACTTCTGAAATTTTCTAGAGTTCTCCAAGTTATAATATTACTGTTTCATTAACGTAATTTTCA
This sequence comes from Mercenaria mercenaria, assembly GCF_021730395.1. Lineage (NCBI taxonomy): Eukaryota > Metazoa > Mollusca > Bivalvia > Venerida > Veneridae > Mercenaria > Mercenaria mercenaria. The sequence continues at coordinate 43,464 of NW_026463534.1, forward strand.
ATATTTCAGATGACCACCGAAAATATTTCAGACAATTATGTTGTTTCCAATTTGTCATAAATGACAGATAAGGTCAAAACTGCATGTTTACAAATTGTCATAATACACAATGTAAATGTCATCATTTTGCGTTGACAAGTACTTCCCAATATGTAACCGTTGCATGTAATGATTCTCCCTTTGGCTATTATATATTGACAGTCCGCAATATGTCAGTCATGAAATACACTTTTTCCCAGTTTGATTTGACAGTTTGTTGGTATTTTATTTCAGACAGTTCGTACTTTATTTCAGACAGTTCATACTTTCGTTTCATAAGTGGTATCTGTACTTCGAATAAACCGTTATGTTACCGAGAACCTTACTTCTTTGTACTTTTTTTTGCAAGCTATGTCCTACGTTTTACATTATTCGAAAAATAAAGATATCAGTCAAAATATGTTCCTAACAAAAAGCAAAATATGTTCTAATATGAAAAATACAAATAATTGTATTTAATAATGCATACGAAAGCTACAAAATAAACTACAAAATAAAGCGCCTAGTAATACTTAATACAAACAAAAATACATACATAACCAACACCATTATATAACAGAACAAGAGCGCCGCCAAGCGGGGCAATATACGCCCAAAGGCTTATATCATAGGATGGGAGAACTTGACTGTTGAAGCCTCAAAGGACTGGAACAACAAAAGGAAAACTTCAAAAAAAAAAAAATCTAAGTCCACAAAAAAAATTCAAAGTCTACAAAAAAATCCTTATCAGGTACAGGTATGTAAAAATACACCTTAAAATTGGAGGTACCATCCATGTTGTACCACAGAAAAGTGGTCTCGGTTTTTCCCTACGGCCAATAATAAAAAAGTTTCAAAATAAGCTATTTATAGTAACATAAAAGGGAAGTAATTCAAAAAAAATTTATTGTAAGTACAAAAAAAGAGATCTGCCAAATAAAAACAAGAGCACTGCAATGCAGAGCAATATACACAAAGCAAAGTCATATATGACCTTTGACCCTTAAGTGTGACCTTGACCTTGAAGCGAGTCATCCGGAACATGCGCTCTGCACATCGTTGCAATGTGGTGAACATTTCTGCCAAGTTTCTTTGAAATCCTTCCAGCAGTTCAAGAGTTACAGAGCGGACACGAAACAAACTGATATGACTTTTGACCCCTAAGTGTGACCTTGACCTTGAAGCGAGACATCCGGAACATGCGCTCTGCACGTCGTCTTGGTGTGGTGAACATTTGTGTCAAGTTTCCTTGAAATCCTTCAAGGGGTTCAAGAGTTACAGAACGGACACGAAACAAACTGATATGACCTTTGACTCCTAAGTGTGACCTTGACCTTGAAGCGAGACATCCGGAACATGCGCTCTGCACGTCGTCTGGGTGTGGTGAACATTTGTGTCAAGTTTCCTTGAAATCCTTCAAGGGGTTCAAGAGTTACAGAGCGGACACGAAATTGCTAATGGACAGACGGACAGACGGACGGACAGACGGACACCAGCGTCATAACATAATACGTCCCTTCGGGCGTATAATAACTGGTCATGATTTCTTGCCTTCTGTTTACAAAAAAATGTGACCTTTCTCGATGATCCTACAGAAATATTATGTCGTCCGCGAGAAAATATAAATTTTCCGACAGAATACCCTGCTTAAAAACCATGAAAGGTAACCTAAAAGTAACAGCACGTTCGACTGTTTTTGCAACTCTTTGACAAAAATACTGCATCAGGTCTCATAAAACAAAAAGCTGTTGCACTTAAAATATCCGGTACACACACGTACCTCATAATGCAATATATGCATCGATTTCACGCTATGATAGTAAGACTCCGACTAAAAATTTCGGAAGACAGTATCTGTGTCTGTATAATAGTATACATCGTACAAAACAACTGGGATCACAACTTCCAGTCAAGACAATATCAAATAACTCTAAGTATCTCATAATATATATAAAATCAACCTTACTGAGCGACAATATCAAGTCAGTATTACATAATAAACATATTCTACACACAATATAAAATACAAAGGACAGGAAGCAAGTTGAAAATAGGGGCACCGCCTTGGAACGGTCTGTAGTCTATATAAAGGAAACTGGGGGTTTAAACGCGTTTAGGGCATGCCAACCTCGCACTTACCCTATCTTCAACAAGTTGAACAACACAATGTAAATAAAATCCCCGCTGAGAAAGGCTCTAACATTAGTGCAAAAGTAACAGATAAATAAAGCAAAACAAAAAATAAAAGTAAATTTAAGGTACAATTACACCAATGTACTCAACAACTTGTCTGAAGTCAGAGCAACAAGAGCCTAACTTTTAAGGGCACGACTAAGAAAACTGTAAGACAAAAATCAACTCTCTCCGTCCGTTGTATGTAGGATTTAGGAGAAAAGCATCATGGAGTCCTACACTTTATTAGTCATCGCACCATCAAATAGGAAAGCGTAGCAATTAACTGTAGAGGGGTCAATCGCTAAACCTGTACTTCACGATTTTCGCATCGTATCCTCTTTTGATAAACTTTTTAACCAATTTTACAAAAATTTGATTAAAATAAGGGTTATGTTTAATTTTCCGAATTTTATAAACTACATCTCCATAGTATTCCGAGTGTGTAAGTCAAAGTTTTAGAAGTGTTTTAAGGGGCGTGTTGTATTTTTCTAATAGTTCAGACGATCTGTAGTAAAATTTACTAAAAGCTTTCCGTAGCTTATGATAACGGTAACCCTGTTGTAACAATTTCTTGGTGATATGAAGATTTCTGTCAAACCCAAACAAACAAACAAAAATTTATTATCATACGAAATAGTGATTTATTTATCCTTAATAACTAGCCTTTAAACGTTTTTCTAATGATTTGTAAAATTCAATGATCAATCTCGATATATCTTACAGATCGATACTTAGATATATTAACACAAGCAGCACTTATTAAAACAATCCCTTACGGAAGTTCCCCTCCTATGGTAATCAACATCAAGTCAAGTCAAGTTTATTCGGCAAAAACGTATACATGTTCATCGCCAATTATAATGTGGCAGTACATACACATATTACAGAAACGTATGAGTCAAATACGGTATGAGTGGAATGTACAATCAGTTTTAAACATATTAAGCATCATGAATAGATAAACACAAGTAACATTTCATTCATTACAATAGCATAAAAGTAGTTAACCAATTGCTTCATTTCTTTGAAGTGTTGCGAAGTAAATGTATTTTCCTATTTTTTTTCTTTGAGTTAAGCTCATAATAGATTTGAATTTATGAACACTAGGCCATACACAATAATATTTTGGCAAATATTGTTTCCTTAAATCATACTAAAAAGGACAAACCAATAAGAAATGATATTCCTTTTCAATTTGATATACATTACATTTTGTACATAATCGCTGACTCCTCTCAATATTTCTGAATCTTCCTTCTTCAGTTGCCATCTGAATCTAGATAAAGCTGTTCTATATTTTATGTTATCAATATATGATAAATATTTTTCTTGACAGAAGTCATTTTTAAATACATTATAACTTTCTAATTTTGAAAATGTACTAAGTTCTGAATGCCACTGTTGTAAATATTGATCAAATATTCTTTGTATTACTGCATTTATTTGAACAATACTAATATTATTATAATTCCTTAGTAGGAAAATCCTAGATCAGACAGCAAACTTTTCACATTTTTTGACCAACTATTTACTAATATTCCATTAGCATCGGTTAAAAACATCAATTCATGTAATAAAGAGTTTGGAGATTTCGTAATCCTGTACCAACACTTAATAATTCTAACTTTACGCAGGACTGACAAAGGAAATCTGCCAAATTCACCAAAAACTTCTGAAGTCGTTGTCTGTTGTCACACACCGAGAATCTGTTTCAAAAATTTCAAATGTATTTTTTCTATATCAGGTGTTTTATGAAATCCCCAAATCTCTGATCCGTATGACAGAACTGGTACAATCATGCAATCAAAAAGTTTTACCTTTTCTACAACATTCAAAAAAGCTTTATCAAGCAATTTATTCAAAGAATATAACGCCTTTAATGCTTGGTTAGACAATGATTTTTGGCTTGACAGCGTAACACCTAAATATGTAAATATCTTAACAATTTTCTATTGTTCATTATTATAATACAGTCCTACATTCTCTAATCTGTTACCAGACTTAAACACCATAACGACTGTTTTATCAACATTTACAGTTATGCCCCATTTGTTACAAGTTTGCAGTTGGTTTAGTAAAAATTGTAGGCCTTTCTTAGAATATGAAAATAAAACAGTATCGTCTGCAAACAATAAGGGTTAAATTTGTAATTCATCCAAGGTGAATGCCTCATTATTTTCATTTTCCAAATTTTCGTACATGCCATTTACGAAAAAATAAGCCCGCCCGCTTAGCTCAGTAGGTAAGAGCGTTGGTCTACGGATCGCGGGGTCGTGAGTTTGATCCTCGGGCGGAGCGTATGTTCTCTGTGACTATTTGATAAACGACATTGTGTCTGAAATCATTAGTCCTCCACCTCTGATTCATGTGGGGAAGTTGGCAGTTACTTGCGGAGAACAGTTTTGTACTGGTACAGAATCCAGGAACACTGGTTAGGTTAACTGCCCGCCGTTACATGACTGAAATACTGTTGAAAAACGGCGTTAAACCCAAAACAAACAAACAAACGAAAAAATAAACAATAGAAGCGAGATGGGTTCCCCTTGTTTTACGCCCATATAACTGTCAAAATAATAAAAAAGAGACCAATCTGCTGTCACACAAGATTTAACACCATTGTACATACTTCGCAACATAGATACAACTTTGGATGGAAGTCACGTCATTATTTAGCAATTTAAACCAAATACCATTCCTGTATATCATATCAAAACATTTTTGGAAATCTATGAATGATGCATAAACCTTTTTCTTTTCATTTTAAGTATTTTATCAATTATAGAACATAGAGCGAAAATACAGTATCTTTTCTAAAACAGCATTGTAATTCGCTCAGTAATTCATTGTCTTCAACCCATTTTCGCAGTCGCGTATCTAACAGTATAGAAAAAATCTTAGAAAATATACTGGTAAGAGTAATGCCCCTATAATTGTTTACATCGTTTAAGTTGCCCTTTTAGGTGCTTTGTAGTTTAAATAATGAAGAACAACATAAATTTTAAGTGAAAATGACATTTTAAATACATATATTTTTCCTTTTTGAGCTGTCTGCTGTAATTTCCTTTCTGAGGGTATTTGGCATTAACCTTCTTGTTTAAATATGTATATGCTTTTAGTGTAGTAGGTATTTTAACAACGTTTTGCACGAACATCAGAATAATTCATATACGTGGTGTGTTCTCAAATACCTGGAAGAGTGCTTTTAAATTTTCATTTCCGGTTCTGTTTGGTTGAAGTTTTAAAATATGGCGGAATAGAATAAATTGAGTGTGAATTCTTTGATAAATTTTTATTTCCGATTCTGTTTTGTTAAAATTTAAAATTTTGACAGATAAGAATTGATTGAATATGCTTTCTTAAATTTAAAATTTCTTTATATGAGCAATCTTTATTTATCATTTCTAAGACAGCAGCGGCCCAAGGCGTGATCTTAATGAATGCATGTCAAATGAATAAATAAAAAGTATTCGTGATTACACTTGGGATAATATTTCTTAGCATTAAATGCATTTTCAACACTTCATACGAACAGATAAAAACGTTTCATATAGTATTCTTGTAGTATTGATGAAACACTAAACTCTGTTGCGCCGATCTGTCAGTGAGCTTTTTTATTTTAAATATTTTTAATACGATCAGGTATTTCATTACGTTTTTTTTTTCTATAATTATTCCAAAAACATAGAAATGAATTGATATCAAAAATACTTATTTGAATTTGTAGATGTAATGATAAATGCAATCAGCAATTGTAGAGGTAAATTTCAACCTAAAGATTGTGCATTGTATTGTATAAGTTTATACTGCGGTTGAAATAATAAGACACTTTTCAGCAGGGAACTTAGTATTGAATGGAAATTTTTTAATCACCGCTGCTTAAGTTTTTAATGTGTAAACATAATAGCTTGAAAACAGCATATATACGCATACTTTCTTACAAATATCATTGTAGTAGCTTAATAGATTACAGATATAAATGTAAAAGCAAAATAGAGTACAGATACCAATGCTTGAAGATAGTAGCTTGCTGATATCAATGTATGAGCATAAATTGCAAATATCAATATGTAAATAAAGCAACTTGCAAATATCAATGTATAAACATAATAGCTTGCAAATAGCAATGTGTAAACATAATAGCTTGCAAATATCAATGTGTAAACATAATAGCTTGCAAATATCAATGTGTGAATATAATAACTTGCAAATATGTATGCATAAGCCTAATATCTTACGTTATGTATCAATATATAAGCATAATTGTTTGCAAATATGTTTTTATTAAATAGTCGTACAGCGTATGCTTATATCCACAGGTTCGATGCAACAACTGGTTCATTTGATAAGATGTCAATTTAGAGAGTTTTGAATATGGCAACAGCACAAGTATCTCAAAATCGAGTTTACCTCTTCCGACTCCAAACATTAATTATAGATGGAGGAACTGCAGTCGTAAGGAATATATTTGATCAGAAGAGAACTAATGTCCCGCTAAATATTCTTCTGAATAATGAAAAGGGAACAATAAATCGTCTGAGGGCAAGTAAAGCAATAACTCAGACACAATTTGATTTGCTGTATCCACAGACTGGTCAGCTCCCAACTATAGCTGACTTTGATCTCACACTTGTCATATGTTTGCTACGGAACCTGAAATGTTGTGGTTTAAATAAACATTTTGCATGGAATGTGATACCACAGCCAGGAGACACTTCGCTTGAAGCAGATATATGTCGACTGAGAATGTTCAGAAATGAAGTAAGTCTAACTTTTATTACATTGCAAATGAAAGTCATAAAATCTATATGGATATCCATAGAATGCATCCAAGCAAAGTAATAGCAGATTCGGTTTGATTGAATCTGTTTATGAGATTATGAAAGGTAGTGGAAAGTGCAACACCTCTCACGCCCCCTTGCACCGGCATAAGCGGAACCCTATTACCCAGATATTGAATGGACTTCATGGTCCCAAAGGACCAGGAAATGTTACAAACTGTTTCTTATATATCAAATTATATTCAGACTTATTACACCTCACGCAAATAACCAAATAAATGCAAATCCCATGTAGGTGCATTAATATAATAATATTTATTATATCATATTCACAAGTAATTTAAAATATCATGCGCAACAGCTCTATTATGGTTTTCTGTGCATTGATATCCCACACTGATATCCCATTGATGTGCCAAAGTGCTGTTCTGTTTAACAGCGCATGCAATATCAATTTTCATATATCCCGTTGATACATCCTTTTTTCGAATTGAGTTACATAATACAATGATCAATTAATATTTGCTTTAAAATCGTTAGTCTAATGACATGCGAGTTTTTTCAAAATGTCAAACAAAGACAAAGTAAAAATCTCTAGCAGCTAATTCGCCTACAAAAAATCCTACCTCTGATATATCTATGTTCTATTGGTGTTGATAATCTAATTATTTTTTTTTTCATTATTTTGAAATTTCAACAAGCAAATTCGATGAATTGGTATCCCCCGCCGAAAGGGTTTGTGGTGAGGAATGGCAAAAAAATATATCCGGCAAAAAGTTAAGGATGTTAATAAGAAGCAAATAATTTCATTAGTCAAAATCAATTTAACAGAAAACAAATGTTTAATTAGAGTACATAATAAATGTATGATACTTTGATCCTGACTAAAGAATTTATTTTGAATGGGATATGCTTACTGTAATAAGCTTAGCTTTTAAAATTAAATGCAGTTAATTGAAATGTGAGCTTGAAGTTTAACTGGAATGAAATATTGTCTTTGAGTGGTTTGGCACCAGGTGTCGCTGTTTTACATGTACATTTGAACTTAAAAGATCAGAAGTCCTTAAGAGAACACAGGTAAGATATCTTGAACATGGCTGAGGGCAAGGTTTGTGCAGTCACAACTTAACATGTTGAAGGTTTGAACATTTAAAAAAAAAAAAAAAAAAGGAATGGAAATATATATATCTATATATAGATATATGTATATATTTATTTTTTTACGGGGTGGGGGAGCAGGGGAACGGGAGAGGAAACAAAATTTCACATGTTGATTATAAATATTGATTGAAAATTAAAAATGAAAAAAAAAAAAAAAAAGGTAAAAGGGTGAAGTTGGAGGGGGAGGGGGCAGAGGATGCATGATCAGTGGTGGGCATGACTGGGTGGAGAAGTGAGGTGGGGGAATGGTACAACTTGGAAGGTTTGAAAAAAATCTAAAATAAGAAATGAAAAAAAAAAAAATTTTTTTGGAGTGGGGGAGGGGGGTTGGGAGGGGGAGGGGTGTGACAAAGGCAAGTGGGTGACCAGGTGTGGGTGCGCAACTTCACATGTTTATAATAAATGTTCACAGAAAAGAATGAAAGAAATTTAATGAAATTCTGCCAAATGGTAAGCTTGTTATGTACAAATATGTGGATTTTTAGACAATTAAAGGGCAATAACTCTGAAGTTACAAAAAGAAATCCGTACAAAATTGTCTGTGCACAACCACATTATAGTGCTCTAAATTCTGTTAAAGTTTCGTAGTTCTAGGTCAAATATATCAAAAGTTATGATGCAGAAATTGGCATATCTATAGATCTATAGTACCCTATATAGTTAACACTAGAAACTTCTAAGGGCCATAACTCTGGTGTTACTTGGGCAATCTGTCTGAAACTTGATGGGCCCCATAACCTCATAGTGGTGAACATGTATATGAAGTCTGTTTGAAAAAAATCTAAAATAAGGAATGAATTTTTTTTTTTTTTTTTTTTTTTTTTTTTTTTTTTTTTGGGGGGGGGTGGGGGGGGGGGGGGGGGCGGTATCGGGGGATAGGTGTGTGATCAAGGTAAGGGGGTGACCAGGTGTGGGTACACAACTTCACATGTTTACAATAAATGTTCATGGAAAAGAATGAAAGAAATTTAATGAAGTTCTACCAAATGGTAAGTTTGTTATGTACAAATATGTGAATTTTTATACAATTAAAGGGCAATAACTCTTAATTTACAAATAAATCCAAATGAAATTGTGTGTACACAACCACATCATGGTGATCTAAATTCTGTTTAAGTTTCATAGTTCTAGGTAAAATATATCAAAAGTTATGATGCAGATATTGCCATATTTATAGTACCCTGTATAGTTAACACTAGAAACTTCTAAGGGTCATAACTCTGGTGTTACTTGGGCAATCTGACTGAAACTTGACGGGCCGCAAGAACTCATTGTGGTGAACATGTACATGAAGTTTTAAATAAATATTCCCAACCATTTCCTAGATATGGCTCCGGACGGACGGACGGACGGAAAGACGGAAGGACGGACGGACGGAAAGACGGACGGAAGGACGGACGGACGGACGGACGGACAACGCCAAAACTATATCCCTCCGACATTCGTCGGGGGATAATAAACTTTCCGTAGTGACAAGGCTGTCGAATAGTCGAGAATTGCTGTACTCGTATAGCTTTTGTTCATATAGTATTTAATACATCAGCTTGTAAGATAACTCAATGATATTAAACGTTTGTCTTAGTAAGTTTGAGCAGTGATAGGAACACTATATTTGTCTTCTTCTAGATATCACACATATCCTCGACAACTGGTATACATCTGGCCATATTTGGGCAGAAATGGATGGAGATCGAACAGGTAACTGTAGGAATATATATTACATCTCATTTCTCAAAAGAGCAAATATAGAAGAAAATTTACGAATAAGAATTTAGGTGACCCTAGCCATTAAAAAGCTTTATCAAATCTATCCACCGGCACTAGACCAGAAAGAAAATGCATTCTGTAAATGCTGGATTTTTATTAATTTGAAACTGACAGTAAAGGTGATAAAAGCTGCAAATACATTGTTTAAACTAAAAAATCTGAATTGAAAATTTAATGGCACGGGATCTTTTGATAAGTAAGTATTTACTTATACTATCTTGCACAAACTAAATTAATGGCAATGTTAAAAACCAAGAGTTGCTAGACTTTGATTTAGTAAAGAACTGCCATATTTCTTTATGATTCCCACTTATCTTCTTCACCAGCCCGCCCGCTTAGCTCAGTAGGTAAGAGCGTTGGTCTACGGATCGCGGGGTCGCGAGTTCGATCCTCGGGCGGGGCGTATGTTCTCCGTGACTATTTGATAAACGACATTGTGTCTGAAATCATTAGTCCTCCACCTCTGATAATTCATGTGGGGAAGTTGGCAGTTACTTGCGGAGAACAGGTTTGTACTGGTACAGAACCCAGGAACACTGGTTAGGTTAACTGCCCGCCGTTACATGACTGAAATACTGTTGAAAAATGGCGTAAAACCCAAAACAAACAAACAAACAAAGATCGAACTATTAGGTACGTATCTATATGTTCTTCATTTACTTCACCTCCACCTTATTTTGGGCACGTAGGAGAGAAGATAACTGGAGATAGAAATGAATGAGAGGAGAAGCGACATACATTTACAACATCTCTGTTTTGATCATGATTCTAATCATTCAACTGTTTGCACTTAACCTTTCTTTGTTCAGATAATTGTCATTTGAGCTAAAACAAAATTTGAAAACAGCTGAAATATTTGAATCAGTTAAAGTTTCAGTCAAAGTGTTATGATTATTATAACCTTATTATCGGTTATAACGTTTTATTTGTGAGGATTTTTTTTTTCTACAAATTGCTGGAATTATGCTGAAAGTGTTTTGGATATAAACGCGAATACAATGTGTTAGGATTGGATTTAATGTTGTAAGAAACCTCATAACCAGAATCTCTACAGGTTTTATTCAGTGTTTGATTTTTTTAACTTGTTTAGTTTCTAGTATTCTACATTGATAATGCATTTTGATGACTTCTTTGAATACATTTCCTGTCTCAAACGTGATCTTAATTGTAATAAAAAGTGTTTGTGCTGTAAATGAATGTTGGTTACTGATTCTGAAATTATTTTGAACGACGCCATTTTTTTTCATTGACATTGTGCACGTACAATATCGCATAAAGAGTTTCCATTTATATTATTGCACCAATGCTGTTTATACAAAAGCATACATTTAATTCTTTCTAAACAAAATACATACAGAATGAAAATATTTCATTGTACATTACGTTTTAAATGTAGCTATACAAAATGATCATTTGATAAAGCGTTGTAATGTTCTCCATTGCTTTGAATGCTGATAAAGCGATGGTATGTGTCATGTAAGGCATGGTCTAATGTTTAATTAATCATATAGCTGTTATTTGCTCTTGGTTTATTAATTAACTGCCATGCCATTTATTTGAGCGTTTGTTCTATATATTGCTACACGTTTGCATACCAAACTTTATGGTAGATGTTAAAGTGTGGTGTACAAAAGTTAAGACGCTGTGCCCTTGACCTTGACATCAAGAGCATTGATATTCAAATAAGCGCTACCCTCTTATATATCTTATGCACCCTTTCAAATAATCTGCCATAGCTTAAACCCCATCATTATTTCACTGTAGGTACTCAGTCGGCTGAATCTCCTAAATCCTGTTCAAAACCTGCAACAACTTATCCATGGATACAGGTACAGTCCTCTTGATCCAAAGGCTGAGAAAAAGTTACAAACAGAAATACAAAACTGGCGAAACATGGAGAAAGGCTTAGAAACTGAAATACATCTTATAAAGAAAGACGTATTAGATGTAACAAAGGAGGTTGGAAACGTTAAAAAAGAAGTTGACAGCGTGAAGGAAGATGTTAAAATAGTGAAGAACGTTGTAGCAAAAGAGGTTGGCAAAGTAAAAGATGATGTTGCCGAAGTGAAGAAAGATGTAGCAAAAGAGGTTGGCAAAGTAAAAGAAGATGTTGACGAAGTGAAGAAAGATGCAGTAAAAGAGGTTGGCAAAGTAAAAGAAGATGTTGTCGATGTGAAAAAAGATGTAGCAAGAGAGGTTGATAAAGTAAAAGAAGCTGTTGAGGAAGTGAAGAAAGATGTAGCAAAAGAGGTTGGCAAAGTAAAAGAAGATTTTGTCGAAGTGAAGAAAGATGTAGCAAAAGAGGTTGGCAAAGTAAACGAAAATGTTGACGAAGTGAAGAAAGATGTAGCAAAAGAGGTTGGCAAAGTAAAAGAAGATTTCGTCGAAGTGAAGAAAGACGTAGCAAAAGAGGTTGGCAAAGTAAAAGAAGGTGTTGATGAAGTGAAGAAAGATGTAGCAAAAGAGGTTGGCAAAGTAAAAGAAGATGTTGACGAAGTGAAGAAAGATGTAGCAAAAGAGGTTGGTAAAGTAAAAGGAGATGTTGCCGAAGTGAAGAAAGATGTAGCAAAAGAGGTTGGCAAAGTAAAAACAAATGTTGACGAAGTGAAGAAAGAAGTAGCAAAAGAGGTTTGCAAAGTAAAAGAAGATGTTGACGAAGTGAAGAAAGATGTAACAAAAGAGGTTGGCAAAGTAAAAGAAGATGTGGCCGAAGTAAAGAAAGATGTTGAGGTAGTGAAGAAAGACGTAGCAAAAGAGGTTGGAAAAGTACAAGAAGATGTTGACGCAGTGAAGGAAAATGTAACGCACCATTTGAAGGCTGTAAAAGAAAAGATCGCTCAACTAGAATTTGAAAAGAAATTGCAAGGTAAATAATTATTTTAGTAGTTTTATTTCTAAAACTTTATTTCCCAAGCATCTTGCAAGGTAGAGGTATATTTTGAGGGCTCGTTAACGCATTCAAGTCGCCATTTCTTATATCGACAAAACATTAATTATAGTACGTTTTCAATTAAAGAAATACAGGTTCTGACATGAATAGCGTTTAGATTTTTACAGTCGTTGATTGGTTGCACACATATTTATTAATGCAAAAGAGCCTCTTTTTCACTAGTATTAATGAACATTGCGATATCATACGCCGCCTTAAACACTAATGTTACGTAGCGCAATAGTCAGCCCGGTGAAATTTGGCAAATATGTGTTTAATTGTTTGAGAGTAAACCTAAAATCAGGGTCTTTCTGGTGAATTTTAACGTATTTTTCCTGGCGAACAGAAAAAAATATGTATCTTTTGGGCACTAACTTTCGGAAGTTGACCACAGCAAAATGAATTGTAGAAATTATGCAAAAAAGGCTTTACACTACGATGCTATGAAAATTGGGAAGATTAAGATCATTTAAAATGTTACGTTCACATTGTCTGTTTGTAGGATTTATATGCAGCCTTTATTGAATCGCGTATTGCATTATCAATTGGTTTCAGTAGATTTCAATCCATTTTAGCTGTTTCATAACTAGTGAAATACAATTTTCCCTGGAATCCGGAGATGTTAGTTTTAGCCCGACTAGATACACCATTCCATGAAGTGTGAAAGTTGTCAATTTCTTACGAAGAGGGCCTACTGATTAGAAACTATAAAGACAGGTTGCCTTAGCAGACCGCCGTGAAATAATTAAAAGTTGTTGAGAAACGGCGTAAACCCAACACAATTAATGGTTATCAATGCATAAGTGCAAAAACGTATTTATTTCCTGTCTGCACACTTTAAACGTCCAACATTAACTTCACGTCGTCTTAACTGTGCATATTTCGACCAACTTAAAAGTCAGAATAAGCCGGGAATATTTTTTTTTGGTGGGGGGTGGGGGGTGGGGTTGGGTTGGGTTACACCCGTTTTCGTAACATTTTACTTTTCACAAGCACTAAACTCTTTCCCCACAGTGACTTGTAACTGGGTCATTGAAAAATATTAGTCACGGATAGAGTGACTGTAGAGTGACTGTACCGGACACCAAACCTATGACCGCCCGATTGGCGGGCGAACGCTTCAACCAGTGTGTCATCCGGTCCGACATGAGGGGTGGGGGCAATTTTTGACTGGATGAGTTAGACAAGAGACTATTTTCTAAGGGTCAAGGGTATTTGAAGTTTTCAGAACGGGAATTATTCTAAAAAATCTGAATTGCACATAATGGTTAAAAATGTTCATTTAAAAGATGAAAGTTAACATGAATGCTGTATGTTGAAACAATCTGTAGCCCGACCTAATTGTTTTTTTTTTATTTTCTGCGTTAAAAAGATATGCTTGTATTATAATTGTATAAAAGAAATAGCCATCAAATATGATTAAAAGAAAAAATGAAGTTAGTAATTAATTATCAAAACGCGAAAGCTCGTTGTCTCTTCCTCCTCCCCCTCCCGTTTTATTTATTTATTTATTTATTTATTTATTCTTTTGAAAGTTCCATTTTAAAACAGACTCTGAGCAATCATGTTTCGAGGGACCCGGGTTCTAAATTTTTGGGTAAAAGTTTGGAAACGGCACCGATCTTTTATATTTTATACTTCAGTTCATTCAAATTACCCGGTTTTGTTTCAAGCTGAAGTTGAAAATGACAGCGAGTGAGCGGCTTTATCCAGCTATAATTCCCACGTTATTCGAATTTGAAAAAAAAAAAAGAACCCCACATATTGATAAAAGCGGTGGAAGTTTTTATCTGAGTGTAAGATATTGTTACGTTCAAATGACAAAATCTTAGCCATATGTTTTCTCTAAAAAAAAATTTTCTGAACTACAAGTAGATATTTTATTGTTTAAATATGACGAAAAGCTGGATGAAAAATGAAATCTATAGCATACAAGCTGTTCCAGCAACGTTTAGATGAATTACGCCTTCTTGACCTTAATAGATCTTCATCAAACATAATCTGAAACATCATTGTAAGGTCTTCTCCCGAGTTAGTGTTCAAATGGTGGGCGCTTAGTCCCTTTTAGGTGCTACTACAGCTGAACCTCTCGATAAATCTTAATTAAATTTGGTATAGGATAATTGTAAGGTCCTCCCTCATTAGTGTATTCAAATGGGTGTGCTTCGCCCCTTTCGAGGCCACTAGAGCTAAAAATTGAAAAACCTTCGAACGAGGATTCTCATATACCGCTTCTCGGATCTTCATCAAACCTGGATTGCAGCATCATTATAACGTCTGCTTAATTCTGCCAAATTTGTTCAAATAGGGGCACTTGGCTTATTTTAGTGCCCATTTGAGCTAGGATAAATGATTACTTTTAAATGACTTCAACCCCATGATCTTCTTCATTGATATTCATCAAAATTGGTCTAGTGCATCATTGTAAGGCCCACTCCTAAAGTTGTTCAACTCAGGGTGCTCGGTCATTTTTAGGGCCCGCTAAAGTTAGAATCAGAAAAGATTTTAAACAACTTCTACTCACGAACCGCTTGATTGATCTTCATCAAATTTGCTCTGTAGCATTATTTTAATGTCCTCTTTTCATGTTCTGACCGCAGAAACTACAATAGAAACAACTTTAAACAACCTCCTCTCATAAAGTTCCATAACGATCTTCATCAAACTTTGCATATAGCACTTTTATGTAGTATTCTGTCAAAGTCCTTCAAATGGGGGCATTTGGCCCCCTTTAAGAGAACACTATAGCTAAAAACAGCAATATCTTTCGAAGACATTGAAAATTTGGTCGGTAACGTCCTTGTAAAGACCTTTCAAATGTGTTTAAAGGGTGCACTTGACCATTTTATTGTTGTTGTTTTTTTATAGTAAACGCAGTTGTTACCATTCATTATTCAGTGTGCCATTCATATATTCAAGGTCAAACATTTTAACTTAAATTTGCATCAGTCATCACGCATACAGGTTAGCAATTCTAGGACAATTATGGCTTCCTTGATTTTTTATGTGTGTGTTATTAGCTCACCTGAGCAATGCTCATGGTGACCTATTGTGATCACGCTGTGTCTGTCGTCCGTCGTGCGTGCGTCCGTCCGTCCGTCGTCAACAATTGTGTTTAAAAAACATCGCCTCCAAAACCATTGAATGGATTTTGATGAAACTTGGCATGGATAGTCCTTGGATGATGCGCTACCAAAGTTGTTCAAACAGTTCTTCTTAGTTGCACATAGAGGCCGCCAGAGCTAAAAATAGAAAAATCTTCAAATGGTATCTCCTCCTAAACCGATGGACCGATTTTGAAATTATTTCACACAAATGGTCCTTATGTCACTCTCTACCAAATTTATTTAAATTATACCGATTCGTCTGGAAAAAAAAAACATGGCCGCCAGAAGGCGTGGTCACTTTTCCCTGTATGTTATAGCTCTTCTCGTGTGAAACTGCTGGCCCGATTTTAGAATAATTTTACATAATGGTCCTTGTGTGACCCTCTACCAAGATTGTTCAAATTATTTCGATTCGTCAAAAAACATGGCTGCCAGGGGGCGTGGTCACTTTTCGCTATATGTATATAGTGGAAACTTTAAAAATCTTCTTGTCCCGATTTTAGAATAATTTCACACAAATGTTCCTTATATGACCGTCTACCAAGATTGTTCAAATTAAACGGATTCGTCATAAAACATGGCCACCAGAGGTCGTGGTCAGTGTTTTCCTATATGTATATAGGGGAAACTTTAAAAATCTTCTTGTGTGAAACTGTTGGTTCGATTTTAAATTAATTTCACACAAATGATTCTTGTGAGACCTTCTACAAATAATGTTCAAACTTTTCTGATTCATCTAAAAACATGGCCGCCAGAGGACGTGGCCACTTTTCATCAACACTTTCTTTAAACAGTATCTTTTCCAAAACCAATGAATGGATTTTGATGAAACTTTACACAAATGATTTCTGGGTAGCCCTCTTTCCAAATTGTTCAAACGGTTCCGGTTCATTGAACATAAGCGTCTTTATGTTAAAATAGGTTTTTAGCTGTCAGAGTTTAAAAATCTCTTTCTCTAGAGCTTTGATATTTGGCATGTGATATAAGGATCTGACTCTCTACCATACTTGTCCAAATTGTTACCCTAAGGTAGAAGAAATGGCCATGCCCCAGTGTCTGACATTTACTTACCATAAGCTTTTATATAAGAAACATAGAAAATCTTCTTCCCTGACTCAATAATAACCAGAGCCTTGATATTTTGTGTGTGATTTCCATACCTCATGTTTTTATTTCAATGTAAATGAGATGTAGAACCAAAATTTGTAGTCCTGTTTGGCGCCATATAACCTATACTGTGTTGGTGCGCCGTAAAACCAAAATGAATAAATGAATTGTGTGTGATATCAGATTTGTAATTTCTACCGTGATTATTCAAATTGTCGCCCTAGGTTCAAAAATGTGTGTGACATGTGTATAATATAGGCTAACATAGAAGAAACATAACTCTGTACTCAGTATACAGACAAACTTGAAGCCTTGTACACAGGTGAGCGCTTAAGGGACAATGACCCTCTTGTTTTTATATAGTCTAACTATAACTACAATGTTTGCTGCCTTTGATAGATATGTTTCATAATGTGACATGATAAAAAAGGTGATTTATATAAATCTGATTCTCCTTTTCCTGACTTCGCTTGCAAACAGTAAATGGTAAGTAATAGCATGTTGTATCATTTATTTCTCTCATTCCAGAAAATACGGGTACAAAACAGGCAGGGTATGATCTGTATGTTCGACGTAAAGAACGTAAGTTACAATATTGATATTTTTCACTGCAACTTTATCTTCCTGTCTTATTATATCCTTTATGCACTCCAGGATATACACAATTACTTGAAACAATCCTTAATATTGTAGGATTAAAGGTAATGTACCAAACTGATATTCCTTTTTGGTAATTTTAATTGAAAATTAATGTATCATATGTTTGAAGGAAGTACCCTGTCATCCTATTTTCCAGAACTCATCGAAAGCTTTTATATTTAAAACCTTCAGTGTCTAGAATATTTCCATTAGTATTAGATCACAAACGGTGCTCGTTCATAGAAAAATAGGCGGAAAATGTACGTACACTAAAGGTGTTTTTTCACGTTAGAATGATCATATCTTGGTGAGTGTATAACTTCTAATCAAATTATTATCAACTTGGAAGAATTATAAAATATCAGATAAATACTAATATTTCCTTTCATTTAATGCATGTAAAACTAGTTTTTGAAACTATTTATCTATACGGAGTTTTCTCCACACTTGTCATTTACAAACAAACTTCCTTGAAATTATGAGTGAAACGAGTTAAGCAATGAATGTGCCCATGCCATCAGAATTTATGTGTACATGTAGAAAATAAAAGCATTCATTTAATATGAACAAAAGCTATAAATCTAAAGGCTGACTCTATATGCCTAAGGGGACAGTTACCCAAACGTAACACAAGATCAGCAAAAAAAGTATATAGAAACATGAAAACCACCATTCGAACTTGAACCCACTGGATAATACAAGTGTGTGATCACTTTCAAGTTGCCAGTTACTATCTTTTTGTAGGTTTTATATTATAGTTGTATTACATTTACCAGCCACCTTGCCGAATTCCACTTCTGCATTTATCATGAAGCGATTTACATCTGCTTGTGCATTTATAATGTCTTTTACTTTTCTGAAACGGAAGCACTTTATGACATTGAGTTGTGTATGATAGTCAAAGGTAATTCCATTTTCAACAATTTGAGTTGTTCTTTATACGGTATCTTAAGAAGTATAGATATTTAAGCCAAGACCCAACTACTATTTAAAGGCTAAAATTACAAATGTTTGTCCGGATAGGTACTTTGTACTCTTGGTGTAAATTGTGGCCTGTTCGAGTCCAGAATGTTCAAAAATTCGACCGCATCTCTTCCTAGAAGTATCTGGCATGTCGGATTACATTATAAATCAAATACAAATGCTTTATTTTTTTTTTTTTTTTTTGATTTAACGTCGCACCGACACATGATAGGTCATATGGCGACTTTCCAGCTTTAATGGTGGAGGAAGACCCCAGGTGCCGCTCCGTGCATTATTTCATCACGAGCGGGCACCTGGGTAGAACCACCGACCTTCCGTAAGCCAGCTGGATGGCTTCCTCACATGAAGAATTCAACGCCCCGAGTGAGGCTCGAGCCCACATCGATGAGAGGCAAGTAATTTGAAGTCAGCGACCTTAACCACTCGACCACGGAGGCCCCACAAATGCTTTAGGACTGACTGATCTTTTGCTGAATAGTTATGGTCATAACATATTTAACCGTCATTTTTTCATATTCAATGACATTTCTTTTGCAAATATTCGTGAAAATAAGCCATAACTTGAGCTTATGACATGTATAACTGATTTGCTGGCTGAGCGCGTATAGGTTTTCTGTCACGTGGTGTGCCATGAAACAGAAGGTGTTTTCCTGGCTGTTTTTGACAGAATTTCACGACATTAAACATGTATGATCATAGGCCATCTTTATTTCTTCTAGTTTTTAAAATGTATTTGATTGAAAATTAATGTAACCTATAGAAGCAAAACTATTAAAAAGAGTCATTCTTCCGCAGTACAGCTGTAGAGACACTTAATACTTCCTCCACAATTAAACTGTAGACAAACTTTATAATTACTCGACAATACGACTATAGACAAACTTCATAATTTTACAACAATACAAATTCAGTCATACCTGATACTTCACAATACAACTTTAGACATATTTCTCACTTCCACCATAATGTAACTGTAGACAATACAACAGTAAACATGCTTAATGCTTCCTCCAATATACAACTGCAGACATATACTGAATACTTCATCTAATTTATTATTGCAGACAAACTCAATACTTCCTCCACAATACAACTGTAGATATACTTTATACACTTTTTACATAATACTGTCAGGATACTGGTTATATGACCCAGGGAAGTGCCTACGCCTTTAGTATCTTGAGCAATGGTTTGGGTCCAATCGCTAAGGTGACAATGTCTTAGACTAGCTGACAAACGATGTAGAATGTCCTTTGTTAAAACGTAAAGCTGGTGAGACCAAATATCTCAGATATAGAATTTTCCTCTGGCTACCTTGCCTAAATGATTCGTGTACCAATGATTCGTAAATGATTTCTATTATGAGCTAGACAATTTCAGGGATCAGGCAAATCACTAAATGTTTCAAACTATCAATCTTCAGTTAAAAATGTTTAGCTCAAACTCCTATAGGCTGGAGACTCTATACTTGACTGGTCTTTTTGTTGAAGTTCCCGTCAGACAATGTCTTTGAATCAACAACATACGAGTCCTATCGCATAGATGCTCGGCCTCTGTCTTCTCAAACTCTATAAGATTGCCCTGACTCCTGGATGCTCAGCGCCTATATGCTATCATATGTAGCATTCAACTACCATATAGGTATTATCCCCGATGCCTTGGCTGTACTTCGCCAATAATGCTGAACCGCATATAAGCTGGAACTCTCCTACTATCTCAGTAGATTACCAAACTCAGGGTCTCTGTCTCAGCTTCCCGATGCTCAGCCTATATATGCTATCCTCTATAGCGTTCAACTACCCTTAAGGTTAAACTCCTATGCGCTGGCCCTATAGCTCGAAACCTTATCGAAATTCTGCTACTCTTCTTTAGTCTACGAACTTCTATTTTTTCCTTTTAATAATTTATCCGCCCTGACAGTGTAGTTGCAATAACTTCCTTATCAAGGTACTGGGATAAATTATTAGTTGAATCCTCGATGTGTCTTCTTCAACCGCTGGATACCGAATGACCTCTCTGTCATCCATCCATCTATTTATACCCCAGCAGACGTGCTATTTTTAGACGTGCTATTTTTAGAACTTGTTTCTGATTGGTCCAAATTTAAACACAACGTCTTACAACGAGTACCTGCTCTATTAATTATCTGGTTCCCTTTAACTTTTATATATGACATAATGTGCGAAGCTGGGACCCAGTCATCCACATAATGAACCCAAATCAGCCACAAATGACCCAAATTCTATTAGTAACAGCAATTCAACAATACTTATAGCAATGATAACCTGAAAAAGGGAGTCAAGCACTATCTGTGCTTATGTGTTACGTTATCAATATATTAAATATACAAATTATTCTGACAATAGCCCCCTTCTCAAGAAAATACTTTCAGTTTTTCAAACACTTAAGGAATAATTTGTGTACAAAACAAAATCTTTTTTCTTTTTACTATTTCTCGATTTTTGCAAATCATGTATCACTGTTATCATTAACATACATTCATTAACATTCTAATTATCAAAGATCAATCATCTCTACAAGACTCAAAATAAAGTATATTATTTCAAGAATATCATACAACGTTCATCTGACCTTTATATTTCTATCATCATGAATGATATTCATTTGTTTCTCTGATCGTAAGAGTACTTGTCATCTTTTCTGTTGACATGATAATTGTTATCACCAAAACCTCGTTTTACATGATAGCTCCTGTCAGACCTACGGATAAACCCTTTACCGATATCATCTCTCATTTCATTTTGTCTCCATGACTTCATATGCTCAGATGTACATGGGCCATGGTCTGTATAACCCCTAACATCTCGTAGGTTAATATCTCTATCATATTTACCCTTTCTGTTATGCCAACGTGATCCTCTGTTCATATACTTAATAGACGACCTCTCATGATATCGGTTCAATCCTCTGTCATCAGAATTGTATGACTCTGGTCTGTCATCAGATTGTCTCCAGTTTCTTTCTGTTCTATCATGATGCCTATATTCTTGCAAACCATGTCTACCGTTAATATTCTTTGATGCCAGGTCAGTCTTTACTTTCTGGCATACATCACATGCCCGGCAAAACCTTGTTACTTCATTTGTTATACCAGGCCAGTGAAAACTTGTTCGTATTTTCTCAACTGTCTCTTTAGCTGATAAGTGTCCCCTGGCCATTGACATATGAGCTAATGTCATAACATTTCTCCTGAACTGTGTTGGGACTACTATCTGTTTAACAACTCTGCCCTTCTTCTCCTCGAAGATCCTACATAATACGTTTTTCCTCACTTCATAATGAAACCTGAAACCTCTTTTTGTTTTCAGTTTCGCCTTATCTTTAGCATAAGTCCAAAGTTTCTGTAACGTCTCATCATCTTTCTGAGCAATTTTCATTTGCTCAACATTAAACGTTTGCTCTTTGACTTCGCAAACCTCAGAGGGTTCCATAATTTCTACATTTATTGCATGCTGGGTTTCCGTCATCCCAGTGGCAGCAATATCTTCGCCGGATGAAGACTGTCTTTCATCTCGGGCTTTCCAATTTATATCAGGCCTATCTGAAACTCCTTTTATATTACCAATTATCAAATCGCATATCATGTTCGGCACAACCATTGCCTCAATTTCACCTGTAAAATATGGTGTATCAACCTGTATCTTTGCTGCAGGAACTGTCCTTGAACGTCCATCAATCGCAACCATAAGATACGTCTTATCCAACATTTGATTCTCTAATACATGATCTTTCATGACAGCTGCCAATTCACACCCTGTATCTCTCAAAACTTGAACTTCTTTATCACCAATATATCCTTTCTTCAATATCATGTTCCTTTCACCATTTGTTGAATCAATGGTACAGGTGCTTGCTATAACCGAAATGGATTTTCCATGTGCTAACATAAGTTGTCCATCTTCTATGCAGTCTTTTAACCGTTCGTCATCTAATGATATTGCTACAACTGAGGCTGCAACTTTTCTTTCATCCGCCTGTCTGTCTTTCTGCACTTGGCCTTCCTTTCTCCAATCTTTAGGTGTAGACTCTTGCGTTCCATGCCTATTTCTCTGTCTTTCCTCATAGGATCCCCTACTAGCTAAAGCTGCACCGCTTACCTTCCTCTTGGATAGGTCTCTGCATTCTCGTGCTATATGACCTTCCTTATTACATATGAAACATATTGGCTTCTTAAAAGCTGGCTTTTCTCTTTGTGTAGGCTGGGATACTGGCTGAACCTCGGTCGAAGGCTGTGGCTCTTTGCTGCATGACAAATTACTTCTATTCAACCGGTTAGATGTGATAGAGCCACCATGAGCTTCAATATATTGTTCTGCCAACTGTGTAATCTCAGCTCTCGACTTTGCAACTCTTTCCTTTAAGAATAAAGCAAGGTCCTTGGAACAAGTTTGGATGAACTGTTCTCTGATCATAAGGTCTTTCAGCATTTCAAACGTATCGTCAACTTCTGCCATCTCCGTCCATCGACTGAAATACCTGTCCAGCCTTGCCATAAACTGGAAAACAGTTTCACCGCGCTCCGGCTTGCATTCCCTGAATTTCAATCTAAAACCTTCTTCTGTTAACTGATAACGCTTCAGAACTGCTTTCTTCAATGCCGTATAGTCATTGGCTTGGTCTGGAGGCATGCTTGTGTATACGTCCAGGCCTTTTCCTGTAAGTAATGAGCTGAGGCTCACAGCCCATGTCTCTTCTTTCCATCCCTGGCTTTTTGCAAACCGTTCAAATCGCTCGAGGTATGCATCCATATCATCTTTACTTTCCTCGAATTTCGGCAGCCTTGGTCGCAATGTTTTACTGCTTAAGTGCTCAGCACCTTTATCCGCTCCCAAAGCTCCGGCGTCGGCCTTTATTTTAAGCATCTCCAACTCCTGTTCCTTCAAAGCTCGTTCTTTTTCCAAACGTTCCAACTCAAATAACCTTTTCTTCTCAGCCTGTTCTTCCTCATAATGCCGCAGCTTCTCGGCCTGTTCAAGCTCAAACAATCGTTTCTTCTCAGCTTCTTGAGCCTCAAACCTTCGCCTGTCTTCATCCCGTCTCAGCATACGCTCCTCGCGTTCAGTGTACTCCTTTTCCTTTCTATCCACATAATCGCTCAGCTCTGAACCCGAAAAGCCCATTCGTTCACCCATCGCTACCCATTTATTGTAGTCCATCTTGAAACTTTAAGTTGGAACTATCTCTAAAGCTCAACTGTATGTAGCTCAGACTACCTGCTGTCACAGCGCCTTCTGGTACACCAACAGAACGTCAAAACCACTAGTCTCTGTACCTCCTTGGATATGAATCCCGGACGAGCCCCCAAATTGTCAGGATACTGGTTATATGACCCAGGGAAGTGCCTACGCCTTTAGTATCTTGAGCAATGGTTTGGGTCCAATCGCTAAGGTGACAATGTCTTAGACTAGCTGACAAACGATGTAGAATGTCCTTTGTTAAAACGTAAAGCTGGTGAGACCAAATATCTCAGATATAGAATTTTCCTCTGGCTACCTTGCCTAAATGATTCGTGTACCAATGATTCGTAAATGATTTCTTATTATGAGCTAGACAATTTCAGGGATCAGGCAAATCACTAAATGTTTCAAACTATCAATCTTCAGTTAAAAATGTTTAGCTCAAACTCCTATAGGCTGGAGACTCTATACTTGACTGGTCTTTTTGTTGAAGTTCCCGTCAGACAATGTCTTTGAATCAACAACATACGAGTCCTATCGCATAGATGCTCGGCCTCTGTCTTCTCAAACTCTATAAGATTGCCCTGACTCCTGGATGCTCAGCGCCTATATGCTATCATATGTAGCATTCAACTACCATATAGGTATTATCCCCGATGCCTTGGCTGTACTTCGCCAATAATGCTGAACCGCATATAAGCTGGAACTCTCCTACTATCTCAGTAGATTACCAAACTCAGGGTCTCTGTCTCAGCTTCCCGATGCTCAGCCTATATATGCTATCCTCTATAGCGTTCAACTACCCTTAAGGTTAAACTCCTATGCGCTGGCCCTATAGCTCGAAACCTTATCGAAATTCTGCTACTCTTCTTTAGTCTACGAACTTCTATTTTTTTCCTTTTAATAATTTATCCGCCCTGACAGTGTAGTTGCAATAACTTCCTTATCAAGGTACTGGGATAAATTATTAGTTGAATCCTCGATGTGTCTTCTTCAACCGCTGGATACCGAATGACCTCTCTGTCATCCATCCATCTATTTATACCCCAGCAGACGTGCTATTTTTAGACGTGCTATTTTTAGAACTTGTTTCTGATTGGTCCAAATTTAAACACAACGTCTTACAACGAGTACCTGCTCTATTAATTATCTGGTTCCCTTTAACTTTTATATATGACATAATGTGCGAAGCTGGGACCCAGTCATCCACATAATGAACCCAAATCAGCCACAAATGACCCAAATTCTATTATTAACAGCAATTCAACAATACTTATAGCAATGATAACCTGAAAAAGGGAGTCAAGCACTATCTGTGCTTATGTGTTACGTTATCAATATATTAAATATACAAATTATTCTGACAAATACAACTTTAAATAAAGTGAATGCTTCCATATTTCATCTGTAAACTTCCTCCACAACATAACAATAAACGTGCTTAATACTTCCTCTAGCACAAAACTGCAGATATACTTTATTCTTCCTCCAAAAACAACTATAGACATAATTTATATACTTCCTTCACAATACAACTGTAAACATACTTAATACTTCATCTAATACACAACTGCAGACATACTTAGTACTTCATTTAAGATACAACTGCAGACAAACTCAATGCTTTCTCCACAATACAACTGTAGATACAATTAATGATTCCTCCATACTTCAACTGTAAACATACTTAATGCTTTCTCCGCAATAAAACACATACCTTATGCTTCCTCCACAATACGATTGCAGACATATCTAATATGTCCTCAAAAAAACAATTGTAGATATACTCTATATACTTCCTGTAACTAACTGTAGACATAGTTAATGCTTCCTTCAGTATACAACTACAGACATACTTCATACTTTTTCCATTATACAAGTGTAGACATGCTATATACCCCATTCCTCGGCAATACAACTGTAGACATTCTTAATATTTCCTCCGAAATACAACTGTTGATACACTTGATATTTCCTCCATAATACAACTGTTAATCTCGCCTTCTTAAATTTCTTGCATTCCTATCGGCCAAGAGACGTCACGTGCAGACAGGATATACTTCATATCCTGCAATTAATTTTCCGATATGAATTTTAATTAAAACAAAATGACTGCCGCATCGCTAGCTTAATTCAATAAAGTGAGATTATTAATTAGCTCCAGTTTCCATGAGTAAAGTTAGTGTTTTCCTGCCGTTAAAATTATCCTGTTTAGTTTAGGCTTTATTGAACAACATTTACATCAGGTTTGGGAATGCAGTTTTTAGACAAGTTGTTGGATATTCCCATGGGAACAAATTGTGCACCCCTTGTCGCAGATTTGTTTTTATATTGTTATGAAAAAGACTTTATGTTGAGCCTCTCTCCAGATACGCAGGCAGATATTATAACTGCATTTAATAATACATCACGCTATCTGGATGATATTCTTAATATGGATAATCCGTTTTTTTGGTCAATTGATGGGTACTATATTTCCTAGGGAGCTTCAGTTAATTAAAACTAACAATTCGGATACTGATGCTTCATTTTTAGATTTACATCTCTCTATTTATGACAATATTATACATACCAAAATTTATGACAAGAGGGATGATTTTAATTTTACTATTGTAAATTTTCCCCATTTGGATGGGGATGTACCTCAGGCTACATCTTATGGGGTATATATTTCTCAATTAATTCGGTTTGCCAGAGCGTGTAGTCATGTCAAGCATTTCAATGAACGTAATCAATATATTACAGGTAAACTTCTTCAGCAAGGCTACCGTTATTACAAATTGCGTAAATATTTTGCTAAATTTTATTATCGTAATTCTGATTTAATGTTAAAATTCAATAGTAATTTAAAGACACTTCTGCGAGAAGGTATTTCTAAACCCGTTTTTTTATGGGGATGTGGTTTACAAACTTCGTAAGATCTTGGGTCATGGTAATTTCCCAAATGTATTTGGAAAGATTATCAAACGTTTTATTAAAAGAGGTTACGACCCAACTGTTTTGAGACATACCGCATGTTTAGTGTTCAACCCGTTTACAGTTGGACACTACGCTCCCCTCTTTGATTGCGTCTGACGGAAGAGGGGGAGGACTCTATGATAAGCAGTTTTTAAATCCTACCAGGACTGAACTGTTTTGATATTTGTCTTCTGGCCTGTTTCGTCGGACCCTTAAGGGTGTTTCTCTTGTTGCTCTGTCTTCTGAAAAGGCATTGAGTACATACGTTTTTGGTTCTTAAGGTTTGTTTTTTTTATATATTTATACACGAGCATTTTTGTGTTTTACATGCCATGGCCTTTTGTTTCCATTACGTGTGTAAGAGATTCACCTGGAGGGGATTACTTTTATTTACACTGCCCCATGTCTTTGGAACATGGTGGAGGTAAGAGTGAGGTTAGGTGCACCATAAACCGGTTTAAGCTCCCCAGTGGTGTTTTTGCCACTGACCGTTCCAAGGCGGTGCCCCACTGTGTTCCTTTGTATGTTCGTTTTGTCCTTATGTGTTGGCTTTGTGTGCGTGTGTGTTGTTCGTTTTGTCCTTATGTGTTGGCTTTGAGTGTGTGTGTGTGTGTGTGTGTGTGTGTGTGTGAAGTGCACGCGTCTGCGTGCTGGGGGTTTCGTTTTGAGGAGGCTACGTTTTTGGTGCGTGGCATTCCCTGTTTGATATTTTTCTTTGTTTTTTAAGTAATTTGTAAGCCATTGTGTATTCTCTTTAATAGGTCCTTATCCGAAAGAAAGTATCCCGCAATCTGGAAATCGGCCGTAGTTATGCCGCTTTTTAAGAAAGGTAATAAAAATAGTCCTTCAAACTATAGACCTATATCTTTAATCAGCTGCGTCGGTAAGGTTATGGAAAGAGTTATGTTTAAACACATTTACAATCATCTATTTGCTAATAAGTTAATTTATGAAAAGCAGTCAGGTTTTTTTTACCAGGGCACTCTACTGTATATCAGCTGTTAGACTTTTATCACCAAATCTGTTATTCCTTCGATAATAAAATCCCAACATGTATGATTTTTTGTGACATTTCAAAGGCTTTCGACCGAGTTTGGCATAATGGATTACTTTTTAAATTAAAACAAAACGGAATAAATGGACACATTTTGCAATGGATTCAATATTATTTAAGTAATCGCAATCGAAAGGTATTTATAGGTTCTTCATATTCTGATTGTAAGTATGTCACTGCAGGTGTTCCACAGGGCTCTGTACTTGGGCCCTTATTATTTTTAACCTATGTCAATGACATTGCAGACAACCTTGTTAGTGTAACACGGCTCTTTGCAGACGACAGTTCTCTCGCAGTTTCCACCTCTGATATTGCTTCTATGGAAAGTACATTAAATGACGACTTAAATAAAATAGCTGAATGGTCCAAGCGTTGATTAGTAACTTTTAATCCGAACAAAACAGGAGTGGTATTTTTTACTCTCGGATCTGAAGTTAAGCCTTCTCTTTACTTTGATAATGTTCTTCTTGATTATGTTGACAGTCATAAACATTTAGGGGTTACTTTTAGATCAGATGGTAAATGGCACGATCATATCAATAATATACTTTCGTCGGCCTCAAAAATTCTAGGTTCAATGAGAGCATTAAAGTTCAAACTAAAAAGAAATACGTTAAATCAGATTTATATATCCTACATGAGACCTGTTCTGGAATACGCATCCATAGTCTGGGATGGCTGTGCAGATTACGAAAAAAAAAATTCTCTTGAAAAACTCCAATACTAGGCTGCGCGTATTGTCACAGGTCTTACGAGGTCCGTTTCTGTCGAACATCTTCTTAATGAAATTGGTTGGGTATCTCTGTCCGATAGACGAAACATTCAGAAACTTGTTACCATGTATAAAGCTAAGCATCGTACATTACCGGACTATCTATTAAATCTTATTCCAGATACAGTTGCCAATGATATACCCTATCTTCTAAGAAAGAGGAATGATTGTATAACAGTTGCTCGTCGTACGCAAATATATGCTAATTCGTTTATTCCATCAGCTTCTTCTTTATGGAACGATTTAGAATCCGATATAAGAGAGTCATCCTCAATTCGTATTTTTAAATCAAAATTTAAAATAAGATACAAACCTTCATCTGTACCTACATATTTTTGTATTGGCGAAAGGCTGTACTCGATTTACCATGCTCAAATGCGCAATAAATGCAGTAATTTAAATGCTGACTTATATAAAAATCATTTGAGAGACAATGCTGCATGTGACTTTGGTCACGACAATGAAGATGCCGAACATTTTCTCTTTAAATGTAGACATTATGCTTTACAAAGAATACAACTTTTTAACGCCACACGTATTTTTCATCCACTGAATACGCGTACTCTTTTGTTTGGAGATGAAAATTATACTGAAGAAGAAAATTCACTAATATTTTTAGAAGTACAAAAATATATCAAACATACAAATCGTTTTCATTAATAAATCTGTTTGTTGCCGTAGTACTTTAGTATATAAACTTAACACAGTTGTACCTCGCACATCATGTTACGACCCTTGGAAGACTCTGGACCCTTCCTCTTCTTATATTACTATCTATCTAGCTTCCTTTTTCTATATTTTCTACAGTTAGGTCATTCTACTTCTTCTTCAACATTGTTGTTATTCATTTTGCTTATCTTTGTTTTCTTCCAATTACATTTTGTCATTTTCATAAGAATACAATGCAATCTATATTGTAAAATTTTCCTTTAAATATACCTTCGGGGACGGACCGAACTACTAATGTTATATGAACTTGTGGTCCAACCCTTTTACCTTTCTTAGAATGTTTTGTATATTTTCTGTATATGTACATTGTATATGTTGTCATAAAAAGGAAGGAATAAAATATGTTTAAATCAAAAAGTGACAGGGGTCAGTTTCGCATTTGGCCCGGGTACGTTTTTTTTTTTAAATCAAATAGACAGATATATTCAACAGGTTATTTATGATGTTTATAGAACTTAGGATTCCTGCGTACGAGTAGTTATTGTGTAAAGTAAATAAAAAGGTAAAGGTAAAGGTCTTGTTTATTATAGTGTCACACCTACTGGAAGGGCCAGCCAATTTGGCTTATGAGACACCTTTATTGTGCATAACAATTACCTCCCAGCTCCTACCACTATGCCAGGCGCCAGGCGGATAGAAGTCGGTAACCATTCATTTAACTAGCTCGCGGCTCACGAACCGGCCATTTCGGAACGAGCCCCATGACAAACATAAATATATGCTTGAATCGATTTTCCTAGCTCCGTGTAGACGGCCGGGTCTAAAGTCTTGCCTGAGGTAACGGAATTCAGACGAAATGAAAACGGTCATTCTGTAACACCACACTGGTTGCATAGATAGAGAAAGTCAGCAGGTTTTCACTCGCGGTTTTATTTACAAGGTTATACAGAACAAACTATACTAATAGTCAATTCAGGTATAAATACATCAGCTTTTTAAATAGTACTTTCCCGCGTCAAACTTTTAATTGATTTGTATTCTTAAGTCAAAAAGTTCTATAACATAATAATCAGTTCTAAATCTTCCACATTTATTTTTAACCCGCTCTTAAACCCGAGCCCAAAATTGAACTTAACCGAGCTGATCTGAACCGATCCCAACTGCTATTATCCGATCCCATTTTTGTAAAACATTTCTAACTTCCTGATTCTGTCTCTCTCTTCTTAACTCAGTCCTCTCTTCTCTTGACTCTGCCCTCCTCTCCCCATTCTCCTGTCTTCTCTTAATTCTCTGAGTATTTATACCTTTTTCACGAACTACAGCGCAATAACATGTTTACAAGTATTTCAAAATATTCGAAGCAATTTCAAAAACATGTCAATCAAAACGTCCATTATGTACTCATATAATAGTAAACAACAGCTGTAG